>NC_056736.1:797954387-797956887 GCF_019279795.1 Protopterus annectens | reverse complement strand
CAGACAATGCTTAGGTTTTAGTCTCCAAGCCCTTCCCTGATGTACTTTGCCTCTGTCTGTCCCTCCCACACAGTCTCTGGTGGATGTGGAGTTCTACACCTGCTCAGCAGCAGCTTGTGTTTTATAATTGATTGTCATGATCAGGTGATGGCCTCTGCACCTATTGCAGTCCTCCTTTAGCTGATTGCATGTGGAATAGCTGTGGTGATGTTTCCATAGCCAGTCGCATGGAAACACATTACAATATCTAGGAACATCATGTTGGTGTTTGCCCATGACAGTCCCTGTGAGTGGAACCTCGATCTGATGTTTAGTGAACAGCATCACAGATGTTATCTGGATATTCCTCAAACAACATACACAGCGGAAATTAGCCTAGAGACAGGAGGGTGATGTGCGAGACATAACTACAGCATCTAAGTGTAGCTATGCTTCATTGAGACTACTGCCAATTTAACATGTTGTGTGTGGTAATGGCTAGGCTGCATGTTTTATAACTGACAAGACAGTGCTCTGTTTGTGAGGGATCCCCCCTCTGTAGGGACATCTGTGGACTGGTCAGTGCGTGGAACCACTTGTTTTTTGTGTTACTCACTGAACACACATCTGTGAACTGCAGAAGCAGAGTGTGAGGATTGCAGTCAGTACATGGTGATAGTGATGAGAGCTACCACCATCGCATCCCTGATTGGACATATGTCACATGAAACAGTGGTATGACGGTCACTGTCTGAGGTTCTCACAGTGACATGCCAATAATGGGCCACTGTTCAGAGCTGCAGTCACATGTCTTCTACGCTTTTGTACAGATGTCGTGCAGTATATATGCATGTGTTGTGCTCCCTCTGCACATGTATGCCATCTGTTGTGTTGGGTTGATGGTCATATCTATGTATGCTGTTATAAGTAATCCTGAATGCTGTTAACTATTAATAAGCCATATCTGTTTAAAACTGCAACACCATAGGCTGTATGAGATTGGATATCCTGGCAGAACCTCCTGTCCCACTTCATCTGGCCATGGCACTGGGCACCGGCATGTCTGGGGCCCAGCCTTGTACCTCCACCTCTGTTGACTCTGCACCACCTTCTGGTGGAACCGCCATTGAGGATGGGGCTTGTCCCCCCTGGGAGCAGGTCAAGATCGGAATGTGTCAGCCATCGTACAGTCCAGGATGTGGTGCGTAGGGGGCTCAATAAGGGGTTTCAAGCCCAGATATGCAAGCCCGAGGGCAGAGTGTCACATTTAGAGGGGGAGCCTGCCCCTCCTAGACAGCCCCCAGCACAGCCACTTTTGTGGCTGTTTTGGTGCAGTGGTGGCTGCCCATGGGTGGGGACCTCCTTCCCACTGTTTCCATCTGGGAGCTCATGGACTTGTGACTGCCGAACACCCCTCCCCATCTAAGATGTATCCCCCCACATGTGTCATACACTGAACCTGTATGCTGTCTTGTATGTCTTGTCTGTCATCCTACCCAACCGATCCGCCAAGAGCATACCTACTCTCCTTCCCTGACATCCCACTCTCACCTTACGGAAAAACAAGGCCAATCTGTTCCTAGAACAATATTTGCCCCATACATAGCTGTCCATTTTACACACGTGTCCACTGGACACATGTAACCTGTTTAATTTGCATTACAACATACCACTGTTGCCCTCACCCCTCTCTCTCAGGCACACGATCCTGGTATTCACTTGATGCCTAAAGGTTCCAGGTACATGTGATGCAGATGACCCCATTGTACATACGACACTACTGGTCACTCTATGGTTATCCCATTTACTTTTTTCATGATGATTATGTCACACACAGCACCTTGCAAGAGTACTGTTCTGACATAATGATTGGACAGGAACTGTTTTGTTAATGTAAATAATATATTTGACCAATGTACAAATGTTTGCATGTATTAATGACACATGTCTGTCTGAGAGAGTCTTGATATTACATAGGACAACACCACTACATAATACAGGTGTTTCTGGTTTTTCCCTTTTCATTCCTTTTTAATGCTTTGTTGTCACATGGGATGTCTTGATATGTCTATATATATATATGTATATCTCTATATCTGGACAGAAACACACACACATACATCTAC
Source organism: Protopterus annectens (assembly GCF_019279795.1). Lineage (NCBI taxonomy): Eukaryota > Metazoa > Chordata > Ceratodontiformes > Protopteridae > Protopterus > Protopterus annectens. The sequence goes on along the minus strand of NC_056736.1, from coordinate 797,954,782 downwards.
ATGATGGAATACATTTCCTATACTGTTGAATAACTGTGCTGGATGATATGTTTGTGATAACATCCGATGTCTGTATATCTGCCATGGCTTAGTGGTAAATCACATTGGCTGTGGTGTGCAGGGTCCTGGTTTCAAGACTTGCAGAGGCCATTTATTTTGTTGCTGGGCAGAACAAGTGCCGTTGGATAAGGAGTGATTGAGGCACTTTTAAGCAGTTCTGAGTGGGTGTGTGTGGGTTTTGCATGACAGTAAGCAGTGGTTGCTTTTGGTCACAGTTCCTTACACACAGTTACCTACTTGGTTGCTTAACCTGTGTAGACAATGCTTATCATGCGCAAACAGGTTGAAACCCACTCACTGCTGCTTAAAAGTGTTTACTCCCGCTTACCCCCGCG
>NC_056736.1:797921887-797946887 GCF_019279795.1 Protopterus annectens | reverse complement strand
AAAGGGCACATATCTATACAGGAAGAATGTAATCACAATTACGCAGGTAAAAGCTGCACTCTCTAAAGTCAAAAATACAGCATCCATGGGACCGAACAACATCCCAGGCTGCGTTTTACAGGAACTTCAGAATGAACTGGCTCCCCACCTAAGCACCATGTTCAATCATAGCCTCATGTCAGGCTTTGTGCTCACTGGATGGTGCACAGCAACAGTTATCCCACTCAACAAAGGGGGAGCCACCACTGATCCCAGGAACTATCGCCCTATTAGCCTGATGAACCTGGTCTGTAAGGCCATGGAACATATCATCATGGAACTCATAAACAAAGACATTGGTAACCTCCAAACTCTGGACCCCATCCAGTTCGGGTTTGTGAAAAGCAGATTATGCCTCCTGAACCTGATCACCTTCTTTGAGGCAGTCACCAAAGCCATAGACGAGGGTAAGGTGGTTCACACACCCTATCTTGACCTCGCAAATGCTTTCAACACCATCCCTCAGTGTGGAATTATAGTTAAATTCACTAAACTAGGTATAAATCCCTATGTCACAAGATGGGCTGCCAGCTGGCTCACTGGCAGAACCCACATTGTAAAAGTTGCAGACTCGAACTCTGACTTCAAACCAGTTACAAGTGGTGTACCACAGGGTTCAGTCCTGGGACCTCTCCTGTTTGGTATCTACTTCTCTGAAGTACAGGTTTACACAGAAGGCTTTCGGCTAATGAAGTTTACAGATGACTACTAACTAGGAGCCATAGTCAAGTCCCCAAATGATGTGGACATCCTACAGAAGGGCCTCACTGAGACAGATGCCTGGTGTCAGAGCCATGGCCTCAAGCTCAGTGCCAAAAAGTGCATTGTCATCCCCTTTGGTAAAAACTCTGTACCCATGAACTACCACATAGGCGGCAGTCTATTTAACGCCGAATGTGTGATGAGGCCTTGGGACCCAGGTGGACAGTTGTTTCTCCTTTGATAATCACATCACCACAGTAGTCAGGAAATCCTTATATGTGACAGACCTCATCACAAAAGGGTTCTCATCCATGAAAAAGAGGTCATTGTTCCCCTCTACTCGATACTCATTAGATCCATTATAGAGTACAATTCCCCTTTTGGAATGTACTTCACAAGACATCTGCAGCAGCTGGAAAGGCCACAGAAGTACCTCACAAAGAGGATTACTGGCCTCAAACAGATGCCCTACACTGACCATCTCAAAAAACTCCATCTTTATTTCATAGCATATCACCTACTCTGAGGTGATCTCTGCCTAACATATAATGCTATGTCAAACCCAGAGCTGTTGGACATGCTACACCTGAAGAAATTCGAATCCCTCCAAGCTACACGATCTTGGAACCTAAACCTTGTCACCACAATAAACAGGACACACTGGAGGGATAGATTCCTGTCCCAGAGACTTCCCATACTCTGGAACAAGCTACCCATCTATGTCAAGCAAAGTTCTTCATTAGCACTCTTCAAAAAAAAAAATCTTGATGAGTGGATGGGAAATAGGAAATGTCTCTGTTCGACAAGGGCACAGGAAAATAACTTTCTTGGGTAGTGTAAGCCCGGGAACCTTGTTGGCTAGACTTACTTAGGTCCTTGGGCCGATAGCCTAGTACCTACCTATGAACCTATGAACCAATGGCTCATGACTGAAAATGTGATTTAGTTTAGTGAACCTATGTTATTAACAAGTGCATAAATAAAACATAATGTCAATGAAGTTCAGCTACTTAAAGTGGAAGGGAACATTTAATTTAATAATCTTTCAGCTGGCAATGCATTTTTGTGATAGCCAGAACAGAAGAAGAAATTAGCATGTAAAATAAATGAAAATGGAACTAAAAAATGTAAACGATTAGTTTTTTAGGTAAACGTACGAGGAGACTCTATGATACACATTCATCAGTATCTCTTGCAGAGGTGACAGCGATTTCCTTGATCTAAGACAGACAGTGACATCACTGCTAAGTTTTATTACTACTTATATTCAGATGGAAGGGCAGAGGAGCATATATATCTGCTGTGTTCAGCAAGTTTTCCTGTGGTGTAAGATCTCTTAAGGACATTTAATCAAAGCTAAGGTATTTTTGTACGTCTTGATCTCTGTCTGCAATTAAAAGATAGGATGAATAGGCCATTCCTATGCATAAACACACATGCACACGTGCATACATGCATACACACACACACACACACACACACACACACACACACACGCACGCACGCACGCACGCACACACACACACACACACACACACACACACACACACACACACACACACACACACACACACACACACACACACACACACACACACACTCACTCACACACACACACACACACACACACACACACACACACACACACACACACACACACACACACACACACACACACGAGTCCTACTCTCTCCCCTTCCTCCTTCTCCAGAGGGATGGTGATGCTGATTTCCCTATTAGAGCAGAATATATATATTGTTTGCCTGTTTGTGAAGTTGATGATATAGTGATTCAGAGTTTTTTTTTTTCTTCAGGAAAATGAACATTAAGCTCTTTAAGAAGATAAACCTGGTGTGACTTGAATATTTGGCCATTTCAAAGGTGTTTTGCTTGAACATTAGTGAAGCAATTCCATGAAATGTGTGACTTAAGTGATCACTTAGACCTGTGTGCATATCAATGCCTTGTAAGTTTACTAGTGTGATCCCGGGAGCACCCCAGCAAAGTTCATGTTGGCAATAGTGAAACCATAAATGTATTTATTTCTATGTATTGCAAGTAATTTTGTTATGAAGGGTTACTTTACCTGCAAAATTATTCTGTAGTGAATCCTCTCTACTGAAGCTATGTTGAGATAAGCCAATAATATTTCATCAGTCAGTTATTCCTCCAAATATTGTTTTCAAATTCCTTTTGTGCTATAGCTATAGCAATCTAGTGAATATTTGTGATCCAAGCTGTTATTTAATGTGAGGTGTTACTTTTTATACTCGCAGGTGTTAATTAGGACTGCTGTATCTACACTTCTAGATTAATTTATGTAGCCCAGCTAAAGCATTGCTGCTTTTAAGTCTGCCAGTCAAGTATAATTTGGGTGGTGTAAAGGGGGGGTGGCCTGAAACTCAAGTTGTCATGGGACGTGATTGGCATGTGTCAATGGTGCAGGATTGTGGTAGCAACATTACTACATAAATGACGATGCTGCACTTATGGAGTGGCTGAAATGCTGAGTTGCTTAATGTGTTGAGAGTTGGTGAGTTTATGGTAGGAATGCAAGAATTAAGTTTTTCAGAGGTTTTTTTTTTTTTTTGGCTGTTCAACTTCTATTTGAGGTTGTACCAGTTTTGGGGGATCTGCACAGGGAACCTGCTGAGCTATAATTATACGGACTCAAAATAGCACTGCCCATATCTAGTCTATGCATTTAACATATTCAGATCCATGACAAAATTCACTAGGAGTTGCCTGTATTATTTTATATGTAAAGGTTTCAAATTATTGAGAGGCAGATCACATTAAGAAGATTTGCATTCTCTGAAATGCCTGATGTACAATGCAGTGAATGGTTATTCATAGCATTGCAATAAATTCAACTAACATGTATTGATAAGTCACTTAAATTATGGAGAAAGGGAAATGTAATTAATTACCATAATTTTCATTTTCAAATTCAGCACATTCAGTACATTAGCACTCAGGTAAGTAATTCTATCTCACAAAAAAAGAAAACGAAAAGAAAAAAGTGACACAAAATTGGCATGGATGTCCATGCATAAATCATGCAAATAGGGGCAATATTATAATAAATACTGTGCATTAAAATGTGCTATAAATTCTAAATACTTTTTTAAAGGCCATTTTTGTCTGGTTCAGATGTCAAATCTTGTAGATATCCAAACCTTTAAGACTTCAAGTTCAGAAGAACTTACTTGTTACTCTTTCTTTTCTTGAAGGCAAATCCAGTCAGTAAGGTTCAAAGATGTTCAGTAACTCCAAACAAGGATTAATTCTGTTGTTTGTACTCTAGGTTCTATATCTAGATATATATATATATATATATATATATATATATATATATATATATATATGTATTTAGGATCCGGACACATGCTCGACTAGGATATGTCCGAATCACAAAACAACGAACACACATACACAAAAGCACTTAACATCGAAAAGTGCTTCCGTGCATGTGTGCTTGTTTCATAGATTGGACTACAGTGCGGGTAAGGGAAAATTCCCTTTTCCCCACTGTAGTGCGATCTCGGAGTGAGAATATTAAAGTGGGGGGGTGGGGGGTGCAGGGGGGCGAAGCCCCCCTGCAGACACGTAGATTTTGTTTTGAACTACACATACACGGAAGCCCTTTTTGATGTTAAGCGCTTTCGTGTATGTGTGTTCAATGTTTTGTGATTCAGACATATGCTAGTCGAGCATGTGTCCTAGACCCATATATATATATATATATATATGGATCACCTTCAGTTAACCAAAACGCCACAACGCCGAAACACAAATCACCGACACCAACAGACCGACAACACAAAATACCGACAATACACACAACCATACATGCACTAACCATAACCCAAACCCTAAGGTCCGACACAACCACACACTTACCCTACCCGCACCCTAACCCTAACTCACTTAACCCACCCCTAAACCCACAGTCCGTCACTATCGCACACACACACCCTACCTGCACCCTAACCCTAACTCACTTAACCCACCCCTAAACCCACAGTCCCTCACTATCGCACACACACCCTACATGCACCCTAACCCTAACTCACTTAACCCACCCCTAAACCCACAGTCCCTCACTATCGCACACTTACCTGTCCGCTCCCTAACACTAAATCCCTCACTTTATCGCACACTTACAGAGTCCGTCGGGTTCTCACCTTGTCGGTCATCTGCGTTGTCGGTGTTTTTGACCCGTCGGATTCCGTGCCGGTGAAATGCGATTTCGGGCATCTAAAGGTGATCCATATATATATATATATATATATATATATATATATATATATATATATATATTAATATTTATTAAAAAGTATGCTGATTTTCCATTTTTCAGAAAAGAATTCTAGTAACTCCCAAACATCTCAGTGATTGGAAAAACATGGGATTTTCTCAGTATGTGTCATTTTAGTCTAGAGCAATCATTCACTACAGCCTGTATTTCTTCTTACATTTATGATTTATAATCAAGTCAGCTTGCTATATTGAATGTTCTTTATCTGGAATCTATTTTAATTTTGCACACACACACACACACACACACACACACATATATATATATATATATATATATATATATATATATATATATACATACTTATACATATATTTGGGTGTCACTGAGGTGGTGAAATGGTTGATCTAAATCAGCTGATCAAACATTGCATGTTTTGTTTTATTGCAAGGTCACAAACAGTGCAGAACAGGGAGTTTGCCCTTTCCCTACTTTAGAGCGGTCTTGGAGTTGATATATAATTAACAAGGGGAGTTGGGGTACAGGAGAGTCGCCTCCTGCAAAAAAGGTCTTTTTTATAAATTTCAATTTTTTTTTGATTGACTACGTTTTGAGGATCATTTTTCATCTTGATATTTTATATATATATATATATATATATATATATATATATATATATATATATATATATATATATATACAGAGAGAGATGCATGCACTATACTGCACTACAATGAACAACAAACCAGCTGAACACACTTATGTTGATGTAACACCATTGAATGCATTTCTACCATATGCCTGGAAGCACTGAAAAATACCTACCATGCACACATCACACAAAACAAATGCTGCAAGTGCCTTTTTGCTAGGGAACAAATGAGGGACTGAATCCCCCAGACTTCCACAATTATATTTATACATTAACTCCAAGATCACACAACATTATAGAAAGTAAATATTTTCTACTACCCACTAATGCAGGATTTTGTTACAGTAAAACAATGCTATCCAACCATCCTGACAGTCTAATAAATAATCATGCTTGGCCAAATTGGAAGAAAGTGTTTTTCAATCTATATGCAGTGAAGCCAGGTATGGGAATATGGTACATAAGGAAAGCTGGTGATGGAATGCAGAAAACTGGGAAGTCATCAAAAGAAAAAAAATGACTGCATAAATAAGTTGTGATAGAGTAGATAGACCAGGCTAAGAAGGAATACTGGTTGGCTAGCAAAGAGGCTAAGAATGAAAATGCAATAGCAAGGAATAAGGCATCAGATGCACTCTACCAACTTCTGGAAGTGTATCAGTAAATGGCAAAAAGAAATTCTATCAGGCTGCAAGACAAACACAGAAGGATAAAGTAGACAGTCACAAATGCTCCATAAAGAATGCCAGCAGCAACCTACTCACCAGTCACAGCTTTCAATGAAAGAAGAAGAAGAGACCACCATAGAAGAAGTAAGAACAGCGCTATGGAAAATGAAATCACAGAGAACAGGAGGCTTAGATGAGGTCACATGAAATATAATCAAAATGTTAGGTGAAATAGGAGAAAAATTGACCCTGAGGGTACTCATAGTAGTATGGAGAGAAAGGGGAATCCCAGATGGCTGGAAAATAAACATACTAGTGCCACTGCATTTGAACAAAGGGGAAATCCACAGCTGTGAACAATATAGAGGTATCAAGCTCTTATCACATTGCATGAAAGTTCTGGAGTGGGTGTTTAATAAATGAATTCACAGAGTACTATTCTATTCTATTCTATTTATTTATGAATTTATATATTTAGCATTTGGTTACCAGGATGGTCTGTCTGAGATGTCAAGTATACCCCCTTTTAACAGAGACCTGTGGATAAAAGCTCAAAACTGATGAGAGGATACTTATACATTGAATAATAATAATATAAGCAGTGGGCATAGGAACACCTATGTGTATGTGTAACAATAGTGAACATATACAAAAGGTAAACACATTAATTGTAGCTTATTCATAAGATATATATAATACAACATGAGAAAGAAGAGATAGAACTAGTGAAGGAGAGGAAGGAATTTCCTTTTTTCCTGAGTTTGTTCATGTGATAGCTGGTGATTTTAATCAGGATGATCTAAAGTCCATACTTCCCCATTACTGCCAGAATGTAAACATTCCAACAAGGGGTAGGAGTACCCTGGATAAAGTATACACTGATATAAAGCAAGCCTACAAAGCAGTGCGGCATCCAAACCTCGATGGCTCAGATCATCTTTCAATTATGCTGATGTCTGCTTATAAACCTGCTCTGGTAAGAGAGAAACCCATAGTGAAACAGATCAGGATTTGGCATGAGGAAGCATTATCATCTCTCCAGGATTGCTTTGAGTGTACTAACTGAAGCATTTTTAAGGAGGCAGACACAACAGACTACCACATTGACCTAGATGAATACACCGAAGCAGTGATGGCTTACATCATCAAGTGCATTGATGATGTCACAGAGATCAGAAGCATCATCACAAGAGCTAACCAAAAGCCATGGCTTACAAGTAAGGACTATGATCTTCTGAAGGCATGAAATTCAGCAATCAGGGCAAATGACAGGGAAGCCTTAAGTGTGGCAAGGGCGAATCTGAAGAAAGGTATAAAAGGTGATAAGAGGGAATATGGGAAGAAGGTACTAAACCACTTTGAGGACATGAGGGATACCAGATGGTTGTGGCAGGGCATACAACACATTATGGACTATAAAATCAGAGCTGCATAATGTGATGATAACACTGACTTCCTAGACAGGCTGAACACCTTTTTTGGAAGATTGGAGGAGAGGAACACCACAACTGTGAAAAGCTTACACATAGAGCAGTATGATGCAGTACTCAGCCTTAGACCGATGGAAGTAAAAAGGGTGCTACAGAAAGTCAATCCCAGAAAGGTAGCCAGTCCAGATAATATCTTGGGTTAGGTGTTAAAGAGCTGTGCAGACTAACTATGTCCAGTACTCATGGATATATTTAACATCTCACTTAGCCTACCAAAGGTCCCTTCATGTTACAAAGTAACGAGTATCATTCTTCTACCCAAAAAAGCCTCATCCTTCAGCTTGAACAACGTCAGGCCTGCTGCACTAACATCCACAGTTATGAAATGCTTTGAGGCTAGTCATGAAACACCCGTCTGCAGAACTACCAACAACTTTTGATCCACTGCAGTTTGCCTGCAGAGAAAACAGATCTGTGGTTGATGCAATAGTGGTCACATTGCATCTTGTTCTTGAGCATCTGGACAGTAAGGACAGCTATGTGAGAATGCAAGTACATTTATTTAACATAGCTGTCCCTATGCAGTTGATCAATAAGCTAGTACATCTGGGCATCAGCAAACACCTCTGTAGTTGTATCCTGGACTTTTTTATTAACAGGCCACAGAAGGTTTTTGTGGGCAAGAATGCCTCTAGGAGCATAACACTCAACACAGGTATTCCTCTGGGTTTCGTTCTCAGCCTCTATTGTTTACTATCCTAAACCATGACTGCACAGCAAACTTCAGTACAAATCATATCATCAAGTTTGCTGATGACACTGCAGCCATGGGTCACATCAGGAGAAGACAAGAGTGCATAAAGAGAAAAGGTTAGCACACCGATTGCATGGTGTGCAAGAAACAACCTTGACCTGAATGTAAGTAAAATAAAAGACATCATCGTAGATTGCAGGAAGAGGCAAGCACTCCATGCACCACTCCTGATCAATGGTGAGATGGCGGAAAGGGTATGCATTACCAAATTCCTCAGAGTTCATATCTCTGATGATCTCTCTTGGTTCAGGAACACCTGCCACATAGTGAAAAAAGCATACCAGCGTCTCCACTTTTTGAGAAGACTCAAAAAGGTGAAACTACCATTGTTAGCACTTTCCACTGTCTATAGAGCAGCAATTGAAAGCATCCTAACATCCAGTTTTTTGGTATGGTATGGGAGCTGTTTAGTCGCAGATAAAAAATTCCTGCAGAGAGTGGTGAGAGTTGCCTAGAGGCTAACTGGCACTAGTCTACCCACAATCCAGGATCTTTATATGCTGAGGAGCCTAAAGAGAGCCAACAAAATACTAAATGATGCAACTCATCCTGCAAACAGTCTGTTTATGAGCCTGTCATTGGGGAAAAGATACTGCAGTATTCAATGTAGGACAACTAGATTCAAATATAATTTTTATATGAAGGTGATCAGACTTCTTAACTCTAACACTAGGTCTGATCATTGACAGGTCAGGATGTTGTGACTTCCCATTCACTATGCAATATTATTTTATCTATTATTTATTAAGCCCAGCCAACCATTATAATTTATACTACTAACCCAGGAGCAATATTTTTTCTTCAGCTGCGTCTGCTATGTGCTTGTTCATCCATGATGTGGTACATGGTTCATGTGCAATACTATTACATGAACTTTGCTGCTAGATGTGTCTTTTAGTATCTTAACAAGTGTGTGTTTCTAGAAATATATGTAGTTATATACTTAAGTGTAGAGTTGATTTATAAGATGGGGGTAGTATTATTATATGTTGTTTTAAATTATGTCTTTCTATGTATCTGGATTATTTTTTGTCTGTCCCATGATGAGCTGATTGCATATAATCTCATTTAATCTAGACTTGTGTAGATCTATATGAAAATAAACTCACTTTTGACTTTTTTTGAAATGAGCTAATTAGTAAGTGAAATAGACAAAATTGTGAAAAAGGGAATAAAGGAGACTAGAGAGCAGATAGTATAAGTAGTTAGAGAACTGGGTGCCAGAAAAACAATTAGTTTATCAGTCTGGTGCATGACATGAACACAGCCATGAGTGGTTAACCCATCTTTGAGTAGTAGCTTGAACCTTAGGAGATCCCATATTTGTTTTATTTGTAGAGGATGGAATTCCAAATGTTAGTAACTAGTTGGAATATCAGGACTTTCTATCTGTATTATGTGATTTGGTAGAAGTTAGCAGTAAATGAGTACTGGATCATAGGATTTTGTTAGGGGCATAGCTGAGAAGTATGTTATGAAGTGATGGGCAATGTTCACATTGGTAGACTAACTTATGAGCAGTTACTAGTTCAGTGTATGTTAGGTGATCAGGTAATTCAAGCCAATTCACTTCCATTAAAGCAGTGCAGAGATGAGCACAGGAGGGAAGAATGGAAGCAAATGTAGCTGTTTTGATGTAGCAAGACGTTAGTTTTTTTAAGGGTACTTTTAAGCTTAATTAGTATGGAGAGGCAATTAGAAGTGAGTGTAAGAGATATGTGGTTGCTAGGGTTTTTTAATGGGCTTGATAAGGTAGGAATTTCATCTATAGTTGGTGCCAAATTTTTGAGGTGTTTTTTTTTCAAGACATTGTTGAGATGGTGATCAAATTTAAGCTATTTGTCAATTATGACACCAAGACGTTTGGTGTGGGTAACAATCTGAAGGAGAATAGTATTGCCAGAGGTTATGATAGTAGATTGTTTTAGTTCTGAAATATTTTTTAGGGATAGAGAGCATAAGTTTGGTTTTGTCAGGATTAAGAAGTAGTTGGGAGTTTGATAATGTTGATTTAACAGAAGAAAAGAGCTGTGAGTGATTTTTTGGAGAGTGAACGGGTAGGTACAGAGCAAATGAGGGTAGGGTCATCTGCATATTGAATTAGAGATGAATGCTTAAAGGCCTTGTGGAGTAAGTTGGTATAGATATTAGATAGCAGAGGACCTATGATGACCCCCTGTGTGTCCCCAATAGAGGCTAGAGGGAAAGAAGAATAGCTCTGCTACTATTAGACTGCTAGTTTGCTATCTGATATGTAGTTTTGAATCCATGATAGTGATGTATGAGGCAGTTTGAGGGAAGTGAATTGATCAAGGAGTTTTTGGTTAAAGACTGTACCAAAAGCCTTACACAGGTCTAGGAGGATAGAGGAGACTAGGAGACCTTTGTTTCTCTCACAATTAATAGCATTTGTGAAGTTAAGTTAAGAAGGACTGTTGTGGTGCTATGATGAGGTCTGAAACCATACTGTGTGTTTGAGATGAGATTATATTCAAGAAGGTAATAAAGTAGCTGGGAGTGAATAGACTGGATAGAAAGTAGCACTGGAGATGAGTAACAGGACATAACATGGGAGATGAGCAGTTAGGATTCAGATTAGGATGCAGCAGAGCCAGAACTGATGTTTATAGTGAGAAAGATAACTGAGATCTGGAAAGATTCAAACTGGATATTCTTAGACCAGGAGAAAGCATATTATAAGATCCCAAGACAGTTGATTTGGCATTCCTATGGTAGCTCTAAGTCCCAGAAACATTTGTAGAATTAGTGCAGGCTATGTAGAAAAACTGAATGACAAGTACAGACAGAGTTTGGTCTCAGAGTGGAGTTCCGAGTGGAATTGCGTGGGCATCAAGGTTCAGCTCTGAGCACACTGCTGTTCATACTGGTGATGGACTACATTAGCAAACGGGTCAGAAGGTACAGCTCCACAAAGATGCTGTATGTAGATGATATAGCAGTACAGCCAGACTCTGAGCAAGAACTTCAACAAATTATACAAGAATGAAATGCAAAACTTAGGGCACATGGGATGAAACTGACTACAGATAAGACAGTTGTAATAGCAGCAAATGTTAGAAATCAGAAGAAGCTGGGAATTGTGATAGGAGGGAAAATAGTGGAACAGGATAACAGCTTCAAGTATCTGGGAGGGGTGGTTGAGGACAAGGGAAGTATGAATGAGGAGGTCAAAGCTAGATTTAGAGGGGCTGCAGCCAAATAGCACAGAGTGTCAAGGGTAGTGCATGATAGAAGAGCACGAAAGAAGGGGAAAAGGAAGGTGTAAAATACAATGATGTGACTAGTACTACTGTATGATACAGAAAACTGAGCAGTAAATGCAGAGAAGTTGAGGAAACTAGAGGTGATGGAGATGAAGTGCCTGAGATGGGTGGCAGGTTACACTCTGTAGAGCAGGTAAAGAAATGAGGACATCGGAGCAGAAGCCAAAGTAGCTCCAATTGCAGAATAGATCGAAAGGAACAGATTATAGTGGCTCTGACACATGCAGAAAACCAGAAGACTCACTCCCCACTATAGTGTGATCCTGGAATTAGTATATATAGTTAGGGGGTGTGGGGGTCATAGCCCCCACTTAGTTTGAGTATATATTGTTTTCTGGAAAGAGTTAGTCATTGTTGTTGTAAGTATGCATGTCTATGCTTTAAAATGTATTGCTTGAAGCTTTCAGTAAAATATAATATGAAACCAAACTAGGTGGGGGGGGCTACTCCTCTCACACCCAGCCCCCCACACCCCTCCTAACTATATACACTAATTCCAGGATCATACTACGGTGTGGAAAAGGGCATATACCTTTTACTTGCCTTACAGTACTCTACACAGTGCCAGTACTTCACTTCAGTGAAATGAGGTTTGGTGAAATGAGTTTTCAGTACTTTGAGCTCTCAGCGATTTGGTCAGGGTGAATTCAAATTCAGTGAAATGAGATTTCAATGAAACAAATATACATACATATATCTATATATATATATATATATATATATATATATATAGATAGATGCAGTATATCTACACACACACACACACACACACACATATATATTTATTTATATATATATATATATATATATTTTTATATATATATATATATATTTATATATATATATATATATATATATATATATATATATATATATATATATATATATATATATATATATATATATATATATATATATATATATATATATATATATATATATATATATATTTTTATATATATATATATATACATTTTTTTTTTAGAAAATTATAATGAAATTAAAACTATGACTGGAAATTGCACTTAAAATAATGTGTTTAATTTCTGAATTTCAATTCATCAAAATAAAGTTTCTTTTTTTAAGAACAATAAATCAGTGTCCCAGTCATTATTATTCTGTTTTTTTGATGTTCTATTCTCCTCCTCTTCTTAGACAGAAAGATAAAAGATAGATAAATAAATGTAGACTACAAAATGCTCAATCTACTCTACAAAGAAGACAGATAATCCAATACCATCAATGGCCTAATATGTAGATTAGGATATGCCCTTACTATTATTGACCTATATACCTTTAATCTTCATTTTTCTCTATCAGCAAATGCATATCTACCAGTTCACCCACTCTTTCTTTGTTCTTTTCTTTACTTGAGTAAAGTAGCAAAAACTCAAAAGATTATTTGTTTTCTATAGACCCCTCCTTCACTATACTTAACACACTTTTTGATAACACTCCCTCTGCTGTCTATCTCTTTTCTCTTTCTTCCAAACATAAGAACCATATATGTATATATGTATATATATATATATATATATATATATATATGGGTACCTATTACTTGATCGACAAGTCAAAACAGCGACACTCACATGTTCGACTCCACATCATCGACACTTCATAACATCGACGTTTCAGGTAAGCGATCTTCCCCCTCACAGGACCCATGGCAGCACTTGTTTCTGTCTTTTAACGCGTAAGGTTTACGTCATTCTTCAAAATGTACCCTGACAGCGTTGTCCTTACCTTCTTAATAGTGAAACGAGTGCTACCATGGGTCCTGTGAGGGGGAAGATCGCTTACCTGAAACGTCGATGTTATGAAGTGTCGATGATGTGGAGTCGAACATGTGAGTGTCGCTGTTTTGACTTGTCGATCAAGTAATAGGTACCCATATATATATATGTGTATGTGTGTGTGTGTGTGTGTGTGTGTGTGTGTGTGTGTGTGTGTGTGTGTGTGTGTGCCTGAAGGACTATGATGTTGTCTTCTGCTAGCATACAATATGAAATCTAAGATGACAGTTGATAAAAGCATTACAATTATTACCAGCTCTTTTCACTTTAACTATGAATTTGATATTGAAATGCTGCATGATTCTATTTTCTGTACTCACATGCCTAACTTCTTATAATTTCAGTGGTCTGTTCTAAACCCAGTTACATGTCACATTCACTGTTGCTTGTCTTTACATATCTGTAGTACTGAAAGCTCCATATATCTGTACCTATAAACTGCTGATCATTTCTTGTCAAAAGACTAACCCTTTTCTTTTGCTGTACATTATAGGGTCATAGGTTCATAGGTGTATACTAGACTAACAACCACTAGGCCTTTATAAGCCTAGCCAAGCATCCCAAAGTATCCAAATTGTACCCTGCAAGGTTATGTGGCTTAGAAGTTATTTTAAGGGGTAGGTGTAAGCTATGGCAAGATTTACAGGCTACCTCTATCCTTCAGAAACAGAGATCCTAGGCCCAGGGTGAATTTTGATTTCACATCCACTGGTCCAGGTTTCTCTTGAATAGGGTTAGGGAAGAGCTCTACTTCACACTGATGTGAAGTCTGTTCCAGTGAAGGAGAATTCTCTGAAACACATGCTTGTCTCTACATCGTGTCCAGTTTATGTCACAAGTAAAGTTTAATCCCTAGATTGAGTAATTCTGATGCTATTCATTTTGAGAATATGCAAAATGTCCATCAAAATGGGATCCAAGGATGCCTTGTATGCCAGGCATAGATTGCATCTCAACAGTTTGTAGGAAACAATGTATAGATATAAGGCTTTCAGGTATTCTGCAGAGGACATCTTGTTTACTCTTTGCATACTTTTTGTGAGGAACATTTGTGAATGTTCCAGTTGTTGCATGCACAGGTCAGGTACATATGGAATGGGGTGCTGTACTCAATTATGTTCCTAATGAGGGAAGAATATAGTGGAATGATAACATCCTTGGACCTAGATGCCATGTCCTTGTTTATAAGCTGAGGAACATAGAATGATTTCTTCCTGCCTTAGACACATGTTGGTCAAAAGCCAGTTTATTATCTACATATGTTCCCAAATCAATGACTACTGCTTCAACTCATAGGGATGTGTTATCAATAAGAAAACGCCCTAGGGTGGCTGACCTCTGAAAGGGTATCATTATGCATCTCTTAGCATTTAGTCCTAAGCTATGGCTCTGGCACCAGTCATTTGTCTGTGATTGTCCTTCCTGTAGGATGTAAGATCTTGGGGAATTCTATGATTACTCCTAGCCTGCAATCATCCACAAACTCAGTAAGCCAGAGGCCCCTGACATTGGTCCTGACCCACACCAAAAGGGAGCAGACCCAGCCCTGAGGAACTCTGCTAGTGACCAACCCCTTTGTGGTGGTGTTCTTCCCTATCCTAACTTCCTGGGTCCTATCCAAGTACCAGCTGATGATCCATTGCATAACACAGTAGTTAATGCCTAATAAGTTTGCTTACAATGCCCAAGATGGGTTTTGAATAAAATACCTTAGCCAGGTCAAGGCAGGCAATATGCAACAGCCCACCTTAATCCATTGCCTTGCTGAATTTCCCAAACAAGTCCACCAGGTATCTTGCTTTATACTTGCTTTATTGCTATAACATTGTTGTAATGTTGTTATTTGGTCTTGGGTAGGCTTAAAAAGAGTCTTTATACCTGATTAACAAATGTAAGATAATGACACAGGTATGGTATTTTAGAGACCATTAACTATATTTTGTGCTCCTCTTCATGACCTGCCAGCAGCCCCTCGCCAGAGTGCTGTCCTAGATATTTTCTACCGTTGTCTGTTATGAGCCATGCATTGTGTATATTTGTAAAAACCTGTTCTGAAGATGACAACATATCTTTTTATTCCTGAACTTCCTACTTGTCCATGCCTGGCCTTCCAATGCCCTGACACTGGTTAAAGCCTAGATCACTGTTACTAACAGCAACATTTTCACCTTGGTAATCTGTACTTCTATAAATTCTAAGCTTATAGTTAGATTTTCGTTAGCATACTTGGCAATGAACAAACATTCTGACTGAAGTACTAAATGCTGCACATTTTCTTGTCACAAGAATATATATGACTATGTCATGATCTACTTTCTGCAAATAATTATAACTCTGGCACCAGTAACATAACCACCCCAAAAATTAAAATGGAATGGAGCTTCTTGCATTACTAGAACAGAAAAGGAATTATACCTCATTTCTCTCCAATTAGATATCATGCAATTATTCTTGATGATTATAAATCTCCTTTGGGGTTTTGGGTGTCATATAACTTTTTGGTTCATTTCACAGGGATAATATTCATCTTAATTAGTAAAAACAATTGATGGGCTTTTCTTCTTTAACAAGAGGAAGTTCATTCTGAGCACTAATTATTCTGATAAATGGAAAGCCCTCATCTTTTTCTGCACTTAGCTGAATATGTTATCTGTCTGCAGTCTTGTAGCACCATTGTTAGACACTGCCTTCTTGAAGCAGGGTGACTTGTAGTTGATGAGTAGCCAACCCATTTGTCTGGCAACCAGATGAAGCTGGGCTGCATGCCAAGTAGAATGCTGTACTTCTCTTTATGAACAGCCACTGCAGGTTCGGCTATACAAATCTCATCTATTAAAAAGGAAGACACCGGTGATTTGTTTCCTAAGTGTATTGCTAAGATGACAAGGCCAGGGTTCAGCCTGACTGGATTATTTGAAGTTACTTGTCAACTTTTTTTTTTTTCGCTTAAATTGTGCTACCCATTTTTAAAACAAATTTTTGATGTCATCACAAATGAAACAGCAGCAGAACAAAATACTTTTTGAAATAAGTTCTCTCAGATTATTTTGGATCTCATTGTCTCTTTTCTGTTGTTATTTTATTAAGAATGTCTTTTTTTCTGTGAGCATAAAAGCAATTAATAAACCATATAGGAACGTGGCATATCTTGAAGCATGTTAATTCAAAATTCTAAAACCCATGATCACTTGAATTTTGTTTATAACACAACACCTTAAGAATTTAAACCAGGAACATTGTTTATCACATTTTTAAAGTGTCCTGTCCTACTGCTTATGTCATACACTGCATTGACATACAAATAGTAAAAAAAAAATTGCAGAACATAGCCATGAAACAAAGGAGATTTCAGTTAACAGGGATAAAAATAGTTAACCTTTTAGTATGCTGAGAGCTGTGTGCAAGAATATTTGACTTTCCTGGAACAAAACTGATCTATTAGCATCAAAATATCATTGCAGTGGGAGATCGAAGGCACTACTGTGCTGTAGTACCATTTTCTCAATGGAATTCACTATTTTTTGTTTCTTGTCTGCAATCCATATGTAATATTGCCTTGCTTTAAAAGATTTATTGCATAACTGGGAGCGGTGCCAGGCTACTAAGTGTTACAGCTGAAAACGTTGTTGAACACCAAGCAATCATGTGCGTTATATTTTAGGCTTCAGGGTTCCTGGAAGACTCACGGCCATATCGAAAGGAATAAATTAAATTAACATAGAGAGAGCTAAATGTGAAACCCTAAAACTTAATAGTAGAAGCAGTGTATGAGACAGCTAGTGTGAAACTAAATGGAGAAATAGTTTTACAGCAAAATATTAAGCAGTTGTGCAGTCCCTAAATTAAATCTGAAAATGAGAGCAGAATTTTAACACATATAAAACATTTAGTTAAAGGAATAACACAATTCATATTTTAATGCAATTCAACTTCTAAAGGAAATGAATGATTAGCAGCTCTGTGATATATATATATATATATATATACATATATATATATATATATATATATATATATATATATATATATATATATATATATGTGTATATATATATATATATATATATATATATATATATATATATATATATATTTGTATAGTTAATGAAGAACTGTGTTTTCACAACAGAACAAAAATATGCTAATGGTGTTCTTGAATGATAACATTGCTATAATAATTGATTGCAAAGTTATTATTAAGTGAAGAAAATAAATAATGATTCACAATAAAGAACTCAAATGAAGGAAAGTGTGCACTTCTTACAATAACAGCACAATGACTACTTCTATAATTATGCCAATATATTACTCTGTGTACTCACTAATACAGGTAAATGTTGCTATGGCAGCATGAGTACTTTTCAGAGGGGTCAGTGGCACACTGCAGAATAATCATGAATTTTAATAACGCTTATTGCTTGCAAATTAAAGGACTTGGCCAAGATTTTGCATCTTGCATTAATGTGCTGTTCCAGATCATGCCTATAAATGGATGGGATCCAAGTTCCATGAACTCACCTGATAGACAAAGTGTAACAAACAAATGATCGAGTCAGACACACGTTAACTTCTGCATATCCAATTCACTGTAGCAAATGTTTACATATGTCCTCCACTTGATATTTCCTAGATTTACTGCTGAATTACAATTCATCCACTACAGTGATTTTATTCTACTCACAACAGTCTGTCAGTTCTTGCAATGTGACATCTGTTTCCATACCCAGTTGCTTCTGGAAGCCTGGAAAATTAAATAGCATCCTACTTGCTAACTCTGACCCAGGATACTATTGTGCAAAACAAAGCTTTTACCTGCTACAGGGTTAATAAGGTGTTTATGTGATGCTGTGTTAATAACACCATGATACCTCTCAACTGCTATGATTTACTAATATTGCAATGATTCTGACCTTCATATTAGCTTAGCTCCTCCTAGATTTATGATGTTCCTCATAAAGTTATGTCTGTTCATGAGTACATACTTTAATAAATGCATAAATTAAGCCTATACAAAGATTTACTACAACTAACTATATAGGCCATAAAATCCTTCTTGTTTCCTCTGTCATTTTTCACAAACCTCATGACTTGCCACTGCAACTAAGAGTGAGTCCTCAGTCCCCCAATTTCAACTACATTTTAACTCATAAAATAAAACAAAATGCTTTCCTTTTCTGAAGCAATCATCCAACGATAAACAATGGTTCTGATAAAGGCTGAGGTCAAGCAATGCATCAGAACTGTAGTCTATATAATATGAAATGATGCTACATTGCATTGTGAAAAAAAAAATAAGAAAGTGCTCCACTTTCTGTCTCTCTGCTCTGATTTTTATAGGCCAGTCTTATTATTTTTAATTCTTTGAGGTTGAGAGGTATGAAGAGTGTAAATATTTCAACCAAACAGCCACTTGCTTACTGTCAATAAGTTGCAGTCACTCTTTTCTTATATTTATTTCTGTCATGAATCCTATAAGCTTTGTCTTCTTAGCAGATGATTGCTTGCTTCAGGTCTGTATACTAAAGACACGGCTGTAGGTTATATCCCTTTTAAATGCCCCTGTGGCCAAGAATTAGGAATTTAAATTGTAACTACCATATTACTTAACACAATGTTTTTTGAAAGGATGATATAGGCAATAAATCACAAATAAGTGGATGGTAGAAGAGCTCCACGCAGGACACCAATAAATTGTAGAAAGCAGCTTTATTTAATACGCATTTAACGCCAACCATATACAGAGCGTTTTCGTCTGAGAATCCCCCAGACTTCATCAGAACCAAACACATGAACATCCACATTTACCTTATTTATACTGATGCCGTAATTGATAAATTGACTAGTTAAAATGTTATTTGACTAGTAAATTGACTAGTTAAAAGTTATATGATATAAGCAATGTCACTTAAGTAGCACCAGATTAATGTATTTCAACTTAACAAGTAGCATGAAAAAGAAAGGTCACCACCTTTGGCCATCAGATGAGCAGAACAATGTATCATACTTTACTTGTTTCTTACAGACTTATCTGTGGGATGCAAACATCTGCAAATATTTACTTAATTCAAATATTTTTAACATAAAAAGCACATACGTGAGTCTGTGAGTATGCATGTGCCGACATGTGTGTATCCATACACATACATATATATATATATATATATATATATATATATATATATATATATATATATATATATATATATATATATATATAGATATATATGTACTTGTCCTTAATGTACTTTCTAAACTGAATGACCTGCAACTTCTGATCACTTATGTAAACTGTTTTTTCATACAAATGAGATACCCTTGCACTGTGACTTCACTGATATTTTTGTATGTGTAAGCAAAAGACAGAATGCATTTTTTATGCTTTGTTGCTATGGCAATGCAACATAATACAGTTGTATGAGACAATGAGGAGAGTTAGCAGTTAGCACAATGCTTCACTGAGAATATCAGGCTGGTCCTTGACATACCAATGAGCAGAGAATCTTAAACACAATGCTGTTTTTATTCATCTGTGAAGATAAGAAAAGTGAAATGCTTCTGCTGAAGTATTTTTGTTTCTTCTGCATAAAACTGGTTGCCTAATACATTTCTGGAGTTTATGAGATAATGCTGGCCATTTCATTTCTTGTATGCATCTTTAACTTTGTCCTTCATTTCTGCTTAGCCATAAACTCCTTGTTTTCCCTGTTATTTTCCACCCACCACATGACATGCCACTGCAACTAGTAGTGAGTCCTCAGCCCCCCAGTTTCAACTACTTTGTAACTCATAAAATAAAATAAAATGGTTTCCTTTTCTGAAGCAATCATCTAACAGTAAACAATGGTTCTGATAAAGGCTGGGGTCAAGCAATGCATCAGAACTGTGTTCCATATCATATGAAATTATACAACTCTTCAGTAAGGGAATATGTGAGTAAATAATATTTTAATACATAAAACCAGCACATATATATCCTTTGCTCCACAGCGCATGCATTCTCCTCTTTCGCATTATTTTAAATTAACTGTTTTTTTTTTCTAATACAAAGTCAAGGAGATTTCCTTCACTGCTCTATAGATTTTATTCATGAGTTTATACTTTGTTTCCTCTATCCCTATAAACAAAAAAATGCACAAATATAAACTTTACAGGAGATGATATCTCTTGTCATTGTTGTTCAATCATTTACTTGAATTTTGCTCTTCATGACCTCAATGACTTAAGCACACCAGGCCTGTCTGTCAAGAACCACATCTTTAAGTTCTTGTAAATTAGTATGTAGTGCTGTCTATCCAACTTTGTCTCTTCTGTCCATTCTTTTGTACCTTTTATTTCTCCCAGTATGAGTCTTCTCTAATGAATCTTGACTTTCCATTATATGGCTAAGGTTTTACTGTTGCTATCAGGCCTTCCACTGAACAGCATTGCTTTATTTCCTTAACTGTTGACTAATTTCACCTTCTTGCCATAGAGGGAATTCGCAAAAGTTTTCCCCAATACTATGTTTGAAAAGCATTGATTTTCCAATGCATAGTCTTAATTTTAGTCCACCTCTCACATGCAGATATTATTACTGGGAATGCCAAGGCTTTGACAATATGGCCTTTTGTTGATAATTTGATGTCTTTGCACATTAAAATCATAACTAGGTTTACCTTAGCTTTACTTGAAAAAGGCAAGCTTACTTTAATTTCCTGATTGCAATCACCGCCTGCTTAAGTCCAGTAAAATAAGATCTTTCACTTCTTTCCCATCTCTTTACAAAAATCTGATATGAATACTGTAGGTGACATAATTTTAGCTTTTTATTTAAGCCAGCTTTTACATTTTCTACTTTCACCTTCATCATCAGGCTGGTCAGCTCTTGCTCTTTTTCAACCATCAGACTGCTATCGTCTACTTATCTAAGGTTGTTAATATTTATTCTGGCAATTTTGATTCCAACATCTAATTCATTTCGCCAAGCATCTGGCATGCAGATATGCAACATATAAACTGAATAAGTAAGGTGGCAATATACAGCCTTGTTGTGCTTCTTTCAAAATCATGAACTATTCATTTATTCCATATTCAGTTCTAACTATTGCTCCTTGCCTTGCAGATTAGTGCGAAAGGAGACAAATAAGGTTAGTTGGTATCTTCATTTCTCTAAGAGCATGCAACAGTTTCTTATGATCCATACAGTCAATGGGCTTTGGTGTAGTCAATAAATTGTTTTTAAGTTCCCCTTAAATCTATCTAAGCTGTTGTAAAGCTGCACTTCCATATAATATCTTTTCTCTATCTGCTCTATTTCCTGTTTCACTCCTGTTTGAATATAGACCCTCAGCTCTGCAACAAGCCATCACTTGCCATAGACAATCTATTCTATTTGTTCACTATTTATTGAGAAATAATCCCTTTTTATCTCACAAAGAATCTGCATTTCTAGTAAGAGATTAAAACCTTCTCTGCTACCAATTGCCAGTTATCATTTTGCAACTGCATAACATCCTCTGTCTAAAGTCTTCCCTGATTCAGTTTCTGTGAGTCACTGTCTCCATTATGCTATCATCATACATCAGCCTGCATATGATTTACATTAGTAGTATCACAGCCAGTATTGCTAGCCACCTGGCAGTGTGAACATTGTCACTAGGTGTGACACCTCAACCCCACATATGCAATGAGAAATGGGGGTTGATGTAGATGCAGATCAAAGCCAGTACAGCTAAATCTAGTTATTTAAGGAAACAGTAACCTTTCCTTTTGAATCATCATATATCATTCTGGAGGGTAATCAGGATTTAACTAACTGTGTAGTTAGAACTGCAGACTTAACTCCACAATATTGCAAGCAAGCCAAGGTGATAATATGACAGGCAAACTTATGGTAGGAAACCTTAGTTTTCACAGTATGACCACTCCAACTTGTTGCACTTTCACTGACCTCCCTGTGTCTCGCACATCAATGCTAGCTTTCCCACTTTGTGAAGGTTGTTATATGAACTGTGACAGAGTTATTGGAGTAATTAGATACTAACTGTAAGCCTCCCGTAAAACCTCAAGCCCTGCTTTTCTTACAATGGCAGTGTCTGTTGTTGCTGTCATTAACACTTATCTATCATCCTTCTTTGTGATTTAAAGATGTAGCACTCTTAGTCTATTGCCTGTACTATCCAGTATAAAAAGTGACCACTACAAACTAAGCATACAATTTTCAGCCAAATGCAAGCCTATGATCCTAGTCAAAAATTATCTGAAAAGATAATTAGCTCAGCTTTAGCCGAATATGCAAATAAATATTGTCTCTAGGTTGAAAACCAGCATGGTTTTATAATGGAACATAATGTGCTAAAGGTCATCTGATGACTGATGCCATCTACAGAAACATGGAGAATGTTTTACTGACTGGTACCATTTTTTTTTAATTTAATATTGCCATGTGGGTTTGTAGGTTACTCTAAACTGCTCACAAATAAAAATGTCTTTATTTTAATTATCAACTGAGATAGGACTTTCGGGCGGCCACGGTGGTGCAGTGGTTAGTATTGCCACCTCACAGCAAGAGGTTCTCCGGTTCAATCCTTGGCTGGGGCGCCTTCTGTGCGGAGTCTGTATGTCCTCCCTGTGGTCACATGGGTTTCCTCCGGGTGCTCCGGTTTCATCCCAAAGACATGCTGTAGGTGGATTCAACACTCTAAATTGGCCCTAGGTGTGAGTGTGTACATATATGTGTCTTCTGTGGATAGTTGGGTGCCGGGCTGGCAACTCGACACTGTAAAACTCCACTGCCAATCATGAGCAGACAGATGATCTGCTGTGGTGACCCCTAACTGGGAAAAGCCAGAAGAAGAACTGAGATAGGACTTTTGATGTAGTATCAGACTGTAAGTTTTAATAGAGTCATGTTTGCATCAAAAGTCCTTAAGGGCTCAGTAGTGGATTCTATTCTCTTCACTTTTAGTTCTGCTTCTACTAATATTGAGAATCAATATATTTGGTCTTTAACTGGTTCTTTTAGAAAAAAGGTAAGATCTGGTAATAAAGTCCAAAAGAAATTGCAAAACTACTTCACCAAGCAATGGTACTGGTCATTTCCAACAGGAAGGTGTTGAATTATGAAAAACATGCACTGACTATATAATATTTTTTAATTTTAAATCCAGGAAAGTTATTGGTTTAAATTGACTAATGCCTAAAATTAAATATACCAATTATTTCCTTGTACTGGTTAGACCAAAAAAAGTATCTTCAGACAACCACTTATTTTTCTAACCAAATCCCAAAACAAAGCCATTTTGTCTATCAAAAGTGAACTGGCCCATGGTCACTTTCAGACTCCCTTTTGCTACTGGCCACCCATACTTTAAAGTTGTTTGATTTGGAATATTGTTCCCTTTGGCACATAGATTAGAAGCCTAGGTTCATTGTTATCCACTGAAAACCCAAAATAATGGAACCACTATGTTAGAAGACTCACCTTTGAATTAGTTGCCAGGGAAGTATTTTCTGGTAAAATTGCCGCTGTACTTTGATATTAACTGCCCAGACTTTTGGACTGCTGGGTCACTTCTTATCAATTTACAGATACCAGTGTTTTACAGAAATTGTTTGATTACCTGTATTGCATATACAAGTTTCGCTGAGATGTTTACACTATATATTTACTGACAGAATTCATA
The DNA here is from genome assembly GCF_019279795.1 of Protopterus annectens. Taxonomy (NCBI): domain Eukaryota; kingdom Metazoa; phylum Chordata; order Ceratodontiformes; family Protopteridae; genus Protopterus; species Protopterus annectens. Next base: position 797,922,577 of record NC_056736.1, on the reverse strand, counting down.
TACATTTATCAGTTAGCAGTACTTTTTCCTTAATCATATTGGTCTAAGGAGCATCTAATCTTAGTTCTGTGGATGTGTTTCAATTCTATTTAATTATGCAATATTTTAATTTCAGTGTGTGTGTGTGTGTATGTGTGTGTGTGTGTGTGTGTGTGTTATTCTCTATGTTTCTAAGAGGTAATATTTTGCTAACTTTGGTTATATTGGCTTTAAACTTATATTTCATGTTTTTGTCACTTTTATTTTGTCTATAAAACTGTTCTTCATGCAGTTTCATGACCATGGTCTTGTCATTGCTGAAAAGGGCCTTCAGACAAATCCACCTTCCAACTAACCAATAAATGCATTTAGTAAATATTGTAGTGCATGGAGTGACATGAGTGTGCTCCAAAACTGGAAAAAGATAAACCAATTATGCTCTACTGTACCATGAGACTTGACTGTAACAGTGCTTCAAGGGGTCTATAACATTTCTTACACACAAGCTAAGCGCTGTTATGGTCAAGTCTTATGCAGGGATGTTGATTTACTCTCAAAAGTGCCTAAATATCTCAGCACAGAATTTTGTTTTGTCCCTGGAACTTTACAGACATCTATCTGTGAGTAACTTATTTAACTAAATTAGAATGGGATTCTAAAACTGCCCTGATTTTTTTCCTCCACTTGCACTCGCTAAGGGCTTTACTGACT
>NC_056736.1:797906887-797916887 GCF_019279795.1 Protopterus annectens | reverse complement strand
AAACCAGAAACTAATAGAATTTCCAGGGGTGGCTCATGCTATAGGACTGCAGGACTGCAGTCCTCCCACCTAGAAAACAAAAATAAAACTAAAAAACACAAAAACAAACACTGTAATTCCCAGAAGTACTCTGCACATGCACGCACGCTCTAGATACACAGGAACACTCTCAGACTGCTTTCTCAGCAGTCTAGATAGGGGGAAAGGCATCACAGCCCCAAGATGCCCGCCAGTCTGTGCAGTGGTGATGTCACAGAATGGAGGCACTCTGGGCTGCAGTAGCAGCAGGCTGGACCAATCAAGATGCATGTAGCAGCTAACAAGGTGCACTGGACCAATCGCGAGCAGCTAAAGTACACCAGTGGGGATTTGGACTGTCCAGATATCTAGGGTTGCTTGTGGATTTGGACTGTTCAGATATCTAGTGTTGCTTGTCCGCAAACAGATAACATACACCAGCAGGATTTGGACTGTTCGGATATGGTGAGCAGTGTGTGGGTGTGTAATGCCCAAGTTGCTATATACTGGTGACTAGAGCAAACTCATGGTGGTGTGGTAGGGAATACCTCAGGCTTGAATCCTGTACCTTGTATGCAGGTGGTAAGGGCTTGAATTCCCTACCTACCACCATTTGTAAAAAAATTGCAGATTTTTGCCTCATATTTGATCTGTTCTGTTCCTCATAATATCTGTGGTTTCTAAATATTTATACACTTAAGTATTTGACGGTGCAGTGGTAGCATTGTTGTCTCACAGCTCCAAGTTACCAGGTTTGATTATTGGCTGGGGTGCCTTCTGTGTAGGGTCTGCATCTTCTCTGTGGGTTTGCTTTTGTGTCCTTCCATGTTACAAAGACACGTGTCTGCATTATTTCCTCCTGGGCCTCTGCTGAAAATTGCTTTTTTGTTCCAAGTCAGACTGTCCTGGTTAACAAATGTTAAATAAAATTGACAGGCATTTGAATTTCAGACTTCAGGTTTCTGAATGTTTGATTTCATAAATATTTGATGGCGCAGTGGTAGCATTGTTGTCTCACAGCTACAGGTTTTCTGGTTTGATTCCTGCTGGGGTTCCTTCTATGTGACATATGCATCTTTTCTAAATCATTTGACCTTGCTTTTTTTTCTCCCGGGTCTCTGAAAATGGACATGCATCCAGTTGGACTAGCCCGGTCAACAAATGTAAAATAAATAAATAAATAAAATAAATTTCCATGGGTTTGCTCTGGTGGTCTGCCATTTTACAAAGACATGTGTCTGCAGTATTTTTCCCCTGGGCCTCTGCTGAAAATTGTTTTTGTTCCGTCAGACTTTCCTGGTTAACAAATGTTAAATAAGTAAAATTGACAGGCATTTGAATTTCAGACTTCATATTCTCCAGAAAGTACATAGTAACACAAAACCTTTTATTCTAGCAATTTTCTAAGTTTATAAGATGAATATTTGAAATGTGTCCCTATTTATGGCACTGTATTCCCCCATTATTGGCTTTGTGCAGTTTTTTTGTGCTAAGGTTGACAGCTATGGCAAGAACTGAATTCACTGAATATGTTTGAGGGCTGTATTCCCTCATTACTGGGTTTGCCCAGGTGTTTTGTGCTAAGAGGTTGACAGCTATGGTGAGAACTGAATACACTAAATGATAGCCATTTAAGTTTCAGTCTTCCTCTCTTTCACAAAGCAGCTGATTTGATGTAGTGGTATGGTGCTCTGACTGTTTTGCACAGGGACCTTGGCAGTAAAATGTATGGTGGTAACACAGTATTTTATTCTAGCAACTTTCCAAGATTATACAAGCAATGTTTAATGTGTCTCTGTTTTTTGGGCTTTTTACCCCCCCCCATAAATTTTGGCTTTTTCCAGATTTCATGTGCTGTGAAGTCGAGATGCAGTTGAGTATTGAGTAGATTTTACAAGGAGCTGAGAGCTGCAGGGGAAGAGAAGTTTAGTGCTGCTTACGGTGAACTTGCTTGCATTGCTAATAGCACAACAGGTTGTGTACTTGCTTTTGATGCAGAAGGCTGTGGGTTCTACTCCCACAAGGAGTGGATCCTGCCATATTAAGAATGTACTCTTTAGCGAAGATACTAACTATGAACCTGTCATCAGTTTGCCATCCATCATTTTTTTAAATGTAATATGGTCAATTTATTCTTCAGGGGCAACAGACACTTTATTTTTCGATGAAACCATGAAATATAAAGGTGCTTGCTAGCAGCAACCTCTTCATTAGTTACAGATTTCTTTAATGTGGAATTATTTAGATGACTTTTACTTCTTCAGAGATTGTGCATATTTAGTGATAATGGTGGACTGTAGAAGTTTGAGTAGACTTTTATGATGGAAATGTTCTGAACTGGGCAGTTTTGTCATGATTGGTGCATGCATTTTGTTTCATTGTTTACTGGAAAAATGATCTGAATTGGGCAGTTTTGTCATTATTGGTGCATGTGTTCTGTTTCATTGTTTAATGGAAAAATGTTCAAAACAATAAATTTAAAACTCCCTCTAACAACTATACTGTATTGTACAAGGAATATAATTTAGTACAATCAGGAAGCTGTATCAAAGAGCACATGTATGTTTGGATGCAATAAATTTAAAACACCCTCTAACAACTATACTGTATTGTACAAGGAATATAATTTATTACAATCAGGAAGCTGTATCAAAGAGCACATGTATGTTTCATGTGCAAGGGGCCTATGATTTGAAAACAGCCCAAAGTTAATCTTTATCTGCCACTGGCAAAATGTATTTTCTTTGAATGTGGGTTTCAATGCTGTTTCAATGAATGTGAGTTTCAAGGCCAGAGAAGTTTTAATGCTAAGTCTGTTTTCAGTGTGAGACTGCATTGCTTTGTTTAACAGATGTCTTAGTGTTTGTGCTGTAAAATACAAAATAAAACTTCCAAACAAAGTCCAAATCATCATAGAAGTAAAGCAGTATGCACATTAGTGTTTATGGTAAATGGGGTGAAATATCCAAGTAATGGTTCAATGGAATGGCTGCAGGGGGGAGGGTCCATTTGACCATGATTTTGTGAGGGGGAAAGGCGGCAAACTCAAAGACAGCTCCGGCTGAACTATACCTCCAAACTGTCCAGATTTTCACAGAATTAATAGATTTTTCCTTCTTATCTTTGGTTTGTTCCTCATAAAATTTGTGGTTTTCTGGCAAATCATTTAGGAATTAAGTCACTAAATAATGATAGACACTGAGTTTTAGACTTCATAACCTTCAAAAAACACATGCTAAAGTAAGACCTGTTATTCTATCAACTGTCTCAGTTTATACAAGAGCAATTTTTAGTACTGTTTATATGTTCCCCCAATATATTTGGTCTTGTCCAGATTCATTGCATTACCATGTTGAGAGGTACATGCAATAGAATTAGGCATAGCCAAACCTCTCAACTGCCTCCGATTTTGGCTCAAAAATGTTGCTCTTCCCCTAATAACCCCTCTGCAAAATAGCAATTTTGGAAGAAAATGTGGAGGGTTTACAATTAAGAAATAACTGTAATAATCAGAGTTATAGATTACTTTCATTTCAGAAATGCATGTAGATTCTTTTATTTTGTCAGCTGCTCAAGTTAGCAGTACTAATATTTAAAAAGTGTCCCATCTTTGACAGGTTCCCAGCTGTATTGTGTGGCAATTTTATATTTTTGCATCACATTTTTGGTTTAGTGACCATCAGGTAAGCTTGTCTGAGATCATAAGATGCAAGTAAGCTTTAATAGGCAAACTGTCAAAGAATTGCCAACATTGAAATCCTTTCTGTTGTTGTCATGCAGAGAATACTTACATAACTATATAATGTATAAGCCTTGGGTATTGAAATGCATATGACAGTATTTGTAATAAAGGACAGGATTATGTTATTTTAAGAAGCCCATTATACTTGTTGGAGACTTCCAGTCATCTCTGCAGGCTTTACTGTAAACTAAATAGAATGCCAATCTATCACGTGTGGTCCATAACCTGTACAGTAATCCTTTAAGCAATGTATCTTGAGCTTGTTTCTTGTTTGCTTTTCATTTTTTACTTTGATCATGTTTTCCCCATGAAACAAGTAGATAGTTGTCAGGCAGCAGGTCTTTTTTGGATAAGAAACATTTTTACAAGTGGGGGCATCACAGAGATTGCTACTTTCAGCATATTACTTGATACTTTAATAAAGCTGAATATGAATTATAATTAGAAGTGCAGTGCAAGGAGAAGTGGCTTGAGTTGAGTGCTGCTTGTTTTTCTTGTACTTGATTTTGACTGGCATTCCAGTAATGTATTTAAAAAGTAATTTATTTTTTCATGATTCACAACCTTTTTGTTCCCATCTAGATATTAAGTAAGCTGTCATGCAGCCAATGCACTGAAATATTTTTTCTTCTACACTTCATTTTGTCTTGATTGGACTCTCATAATGATGGTTTGGCACCCAGGGCAGCGTATTTAATTAAAGTTAGTTTTTTGTGGTTTTGAGCATAGCTCCTCCCCTTTCTGGTTGGCCACACCCCTTCCCATTGACCCCCACCCATTCAGCTGTCTCCTGCAGCCCCCCTTTGATTTGAAGTCACCAGCTGCTACTGAGAATTTCACATCTCTGTGTTAAAAATACATATCTCTCACATGTTTGCTAGATCTTGGAAGTTGTAAAACAATAAAACGCTTTACATTTTAAACCTAGTAATTACTTTTCTTTCAAGACAATAAAAAAACTTCTAGCTCTAGGTATTGTGTCTGCTATTGAACTGAAACTAAGAGATAATATATTTTGTTTCGACCCAGCTATAAAGTAACTAAGCCTGAACTATTCTTAAGTTCTTCAAATTAATCTTCTGTGTTTCAGCAGGGTATGCTGTGGTCACATTCTTGAAGCTCAGTACATAACATACAGTACTGTATAAATCATATCAATATTCACAAATGACATAACATTATTTACAAAATTCATGTTAGCTGGGCTGGCAGCATGACAGCAAGTTGTGGGGTGCTTGGGTTTATCAGTTACATGTTGCCTTCTTAATTCATAGGTTCATAGGTAGGTACTACTTGGCTATTGGCCCAAGGGCCTATGTAAGCCTAACCAACAAGGTTCCCTGGTTTATGCCACCCAAGAAAGTTATTTTCCTGTGCCACTGTCGAGCAGAGACACAGAAGTGATCCCTGGGGTGTATTTCCTATTTCCCATCCACTCATCAAGATTTTTCTTGAAGAGTGCTAATGAAGAACTTTGCTTGACATAGATGGGTAGCCTGTTCCAGAGTATGAAAAGTCTCTGGGACAGGAATCTATCCCTACAGCATGTCCTGTTTATTGTGATGACAAGGTTTAGGTCCCTAGAGCATGTAGCTCGGAGGGATTGGGATTTTTTTAGGTGTAGCATGTCCTACAGCTCCGAGTTTGACAAGATCACCTCGGAGTAGGCGATATGCTAAGGGGTAAAGCTGGAGTTTTTTGAGATGGTCAGTGTAGGGAATTTGTATGAGGCCAGTAATCCTCTTTGTGAGGTACTTCTGTGGCCTTTTCAGCTGCTGCAGATGTCTTGTGAGGTACATTCCAAAAGGGGCATTGTACTCTACAATGGGTCTAATGAGTGTCGAGTAGAAGGGAACAATGACCTCTTTTTTCCTGGATGAGAACCCTTTTATGATGAGGTGTGCCACGTAGAAGGACTTCCTGACTACTGTGGTGATGTGACTATCAAAGGAGAGACTACTGTCCACCTGTGTCCCAAGGTCTCTTATCACACATTCAGTGTTAAGTAGACTACTGCCTATGTGGTTGTTCATGCGTACAGAGTTTTTACCAAAGGGGATGACACTGCACTTTTTGGAAATGAGCTTGAGGCCATGGCTCTGACACCAGGCATCTGTCTCAGCGAGGCCCTTCTGTAGGATGTCCACATTATTTGGGGACTTGACTATGGCTCCTAGTTTGCAGTCATCTGCGAACTTTGTTAGCCAGAGGCCTTCTGCGTTTGCTCTGAGGACTTGTCATACTTTCCATTAATAATCTGCTAATTTCTATTGTAGCTCTGTAGAATCTGTCATATAGTAAGGGCCACCTGCTGCACAAGGTCTGCTCTTTTTCCTACCTAATTGATAAAGTTTCTGTCAGCAATTGTTTCCTTTTTTCAATGTTTCAATAGAATCCATTTAAGTCTGTGATGTGTGTTAATTAATCCTGTCAATCATTTTGATTCAGTGATTAATTTATTGGTATTTGATTACTGTGAGCATGAGCAGGTATTTTTTCAGCCACAAATAGGCATATATATATATATATATATATATATATATATATATATATATATATATATATATATACACTGAAGCAAGGTAATTGACATTGATGAAATTCTCCATATTTTTCCACTTGCTAACATATAGTAACTGCCTGTGAACATAAGCTCACAGGGAGTTACTAAGAATATAGTCTAGGTGACTATTGAGAAGCCTTACGCCATTTTCCAAGTGCATCAGAATACTGTCTGGTTAACTAACTTGTTCAGTGTCAAACAGTAGACTATGTGAAGCTTAGGAACCTGAACTCAGGACTGCAGCTCATTAACAACTTCTTCTTCTCCTTTTGGCTTTTTCCATTATGGGTTGCCACATCGGAACAACTGTCTGCAGAAAGATAGTTGAGTTTTACAGTGTTGAGTTGCCAGCCCAGTGCCCAACCTTCCAATGAAGACACACATGCACACACACACACACACACACACACACACACACACACACACACACACACACACACACACACACACACACACAAACACAGACACACACACACACACACACACACACACACACACACACACACACACACACACACACACACACACACACACACACACACACACACATATCTAGGGCCAATTTAGAGTGCCCAATCCACCTGCAGCATGTCTTTGGGATGTGGGAGGAAACTAGTGCACCCAGAGGAAACCCACATGACCACAAGAAGGACATGCAGACTCCACACAGAAGACACCATAGCTGAGAATCAAACTGGAGTACCTCTTGCTGTGAGGCAGCAATGGTAACCTGTGCACCTCCGTGGCAAACCATTTATATTATGTAGCTTTAATCTTCTGCGCTAACTGCCAGACTTCCACAGGAAAGTGGTGCCATGATCTCTCAGTCTTTTTGTGTGAAAAAATAGTTCCAAGCACCTATCTGTGACATACTCCCTCTAATTTCAAATTATGCATCATTTTACTGTATAGATTCACTGAAAGATGTAGTACTTTGTGACACTGTCACTTACTTAAGGTACTTGAATTTTTGTTTCTTTCTTCTTTCATTCCTTCCTTCCTAATTTCTTTCAGTGTTTTCCCACCCTGGTTTTCTTCTTCTTTCTTTTCTTTGTGATATGTCTGTTAATCTTTATTAGTTTCTCTTCATATTTTCTTGTTTTGGTTTTCTCCAAATGGAAATGTGAGGATGAATAAAACCCTCTCCCTTAAGGTCTTTACTTTTTGAATAATTCATGAATACATATGCCTTACTCTGGAGTGAACACTGAACAGAAAAAAGATCTTCAGGACTGATGCTTTATCTAGCCCAAGTATAAGCAAATCATAATACATAAACTGATTCTTTTTTAGAGAGGTCAGCTTTGGTTCTAACCCTGTTATACTGCACATTCAGTAGTGAACTATGCTTCTCTGGCAGATGTAACTGTAATAATGTTCATTTTGATAGTGCTTAAAAAACAGCAAAAATATCTAGGTGTTACATTAGACCCTCTACAAAAGTTTAATAAACTAAACAATACACCAACAATAAGGTAATTGCACTGATAAAATTATGGAATTGTATTTCTCACATTCTTACCTCAAATGCACATATGGCCATATCCAAAAATGCTCTAATACCAAAGATCGAATATGCACTATCACTTTTAACACTTCATTCATCTAATAATGCTGAAAAACTAAAACGTGCTGAAAAACTATATTTATATTTGCCTTTCTAGCAGACAGAAAGCATCGCCACTATAGCTTATAAAATAAAAACACATTGGTTTCCCATTAAAAGCAGACCTTTCTTTCTGTTTAATAAACTAATATTTAAAATTCTCACACTTGGCTACTGCCCTCCTCTCAGAAGAATGTTGTAAATCAGGGAACCAAACTACTCCCTTAGGGGTAGCTAAGAATATGCCTTAACTCCAGTCAGTCCAAGATTCAAACTAACCATTGGAGAAAAAAGCATTCTCTAGAATAGGACCAGCTATGAGAAATCATCCACCAACAAAAACACAGGTATTTTGCAATTATTTAAGAAAAATCTTAAAAGAATTCCTTTATGAAAAATCTGTGTACCTGTTTTCATAATACTGCTTAAATAATTTCAGTTACAGCTACACTTTCATTTTGAGCTATCGCAATATTAACACAGATGTGGTGCTTCTTATACAAACTATTGTTAATTATCTCTACTTTGTATAGCTTGCATTGTGTAGTAAATATATTTGTCTTAAACCCTGTATTATACTGCATTTCTTTTATGCCTAAAATCTTTCACTATTCATTGCAATGCCTACCTGCTATATTTTAAACTGGAAAGGTTGGTAGACTATTTGACTTGCTTGGTTGTAAAATCTAAATAAGTAAATAAATAAAATATGTCAGGTACTCTTCTTTACTTACTGACAAATGTCTGCTTGTCTGAAAACTACTTTACCTATGGCATTATAGTTTTATCTGCATTGTCATAGAAGACACCACAAGTCCCTATTTTAAGATATTGCTAATGAGGCGACTGATCAATAGTTTAATGCAATAAAGAGCATATCAGCACTTACACATACGTTCTAGCTAAAGAGAAAAATAAATAGCTTAGAATATTTAACAGTATGTCAGCAAATAAATATGCAGTGAAGTCATATGACTGATTATTCATACAGCTTCTAACAAGGTTCAGATGAAAAGTGTCCAGCCCTTGATTAAGACAAATAAAGCATATATCAGCACTGTTTGTGACTATTCTGTCTCTAGTGGTCATTTAAGGACCAAATCTGTACCACTGATTTACCCGGAACTGTACATTTTTAACTTCTTTTATGTAATTACTGTGACATCGGTCAGGTTATGTAGCTTATCTTTTAACTAATCAGAATGCTGCAACCATCTTCTAGTGAGCTGTGACTGTTAGACTTGTAGAAGTTGGTGGCAGTATTTCCCAAGATGAAGACACAAGACTGAATAAAATAATCAGCAAATCTATGATCTGAAACTGTGGCACAGATCCAAAATGTGGCAAATATAAGTACCTATCAGAGAGAATTTAGATGATGCTGCAAATCACACCAAAAGGGACAATATCAAGGTATTCAGCGTTCTGGATGTAATGGAAGAAGACAGATGCACTGGATATATTACATTGTCTAAGGTATATTCTACTCTGTGGTAATCTCAGGGCTTACCATGATCTTTGCTAAAGACTGGAGTGGAAATCTAAGATAGTACTCACTTTGCTTAGGGTTTGCGGAGAAAGGAAGAAAATGCTGCCACTTATACGCTGACAATTAAGACACTGTTGCTACCCTGCAGTAGAAATAAATTATTCTATTTTAGGCATTTACATTAAAATAAGGAGCTGAATGGGAATTGTGCATCATCCAGACCATTTCAGACTGCGAGCAGCTGAAGAAGTCATGCTTTCCATGTCTGTTGATGTGTGCAACAAGCCAGGTGGGCTTAGAATAATATGCTGGAAGGTGTAGTTGTAGAGGGTTGACAAAATGGGTAAGGTACTCGCCTCACAGACACAAGGTACTGAGTCTGAGTCTTACTTTTGTTTACTACCTTGTTACTGGCTAGACATGTAATAGTCTGCAGACTGATTGCCTAGCATGAACTATGAACCTATTAAGATAACAACAAAGGAAAAGCAGAGCACAGTACACTTGACAGTGGTGGTGATGCCAACAATGGCAAAGAAGAGTTGGAGTGCTGCACTGTTCAGGAAGTTTAAAGCCCAAAAG
>NC_056736.1:797539387-797576887 GCF_019279795.1 Protopterus annectens | reverse complement strand
TGTGCATAAGACAGCCCACATCCCAGATTGTCTCTCTTAACATTTTGGCGGGAAACTTATTAAAAACTAGTGACAAACATTCATTTAGCAGTGTAAATGCATCTAAACATGGCAGAACCTCCACAATGTATTCCACAGATCATCACAGCCTCTATGCAAGTGAAATTAAACTCAAAATTACCAACAAGCAATAAAACTCAGCATTCTTTTCCCAACTCAATTTTCATACAAATCCTATTATTCACTGTGCCCACACAGTCAAAAGCATTTCTATATATTAATAAAGAAAAGAAAAGAGAGTAGAAAATAAAAGGGAGTGAGGCAGAAATAAAAAATGTAAGAGAAAGCTGTAAGAAGTATATACAATGGAATGTTACTTACTGTTTATATTAATAGAGTTAAAAATAAAACATATTATTTACTCTTATTTAGTTCTGATTATTATTAGTTAAAGCATGACAGATTATTTACAAACAAGCATAAGCAGTATAATCAAGGAAGTATAATTAGAAATAGCATTTGAAGAACTTATAAACTTTTACAAGAAATAAATATGTTATTATTCTATTAATGATATTTTCATTACTGTTCTCTCCCTGCCCTCCCCCACCCTTTACCCACTACATAATCTAAATAGAATGTCATTGTTTAAACAAAGAAAATAATAAAAGAAGAAGGAAAAAAAGATAAAGATAAAAATGTATCAAATTACTAACCTTACTTTTTCAGAAAGAAAAACAAATCGAGTCACAGCCTGCCATTAAATCCTCAGGCATTTTGACTGGTTATGAAACAAAACATTTCTTTGCACATATAGAATAACTTTGATTAAATCTTTTCCAAAATATTTGTGGCTTTCTGGAAATGCAGGAACTATATTCAAAAGATTAATAATGAACTAAAATGATGATAGAGAAAAAAACATATAACAAATCATTTGTTTTTTAGTCTCTTCTTCTTCTCTGAAGTCTTCCAGGAAGCTTCAGTTGCCAATCTCTTTAATGAAGAACTAGCCCATTCCATTTCTTCTATTTTATCCAAAATCCTTTTTCTTTGACAAACAGTAAAGCAGAGTCTAAATCATCAAGACCTTAGGACCATCAGGAAGGAAGATTTTAAGCTTGGCAGGAAACAGAAGGTATGTTTTAAACTGTGCTTTTTAAGCTCCCTTATTAGTGGCAGAAAAACTTTTCTTTTAGCAATTACCATGGAAGAATAGTCATTGTCAAAACGCACAGTTGTCTCATTAAACTTAACAGGAGCTTTAGCCCAAGCAGATTTAAGAACCATCTCTTTATCAAAGATGATAGAAATCTAACTATAACTGATCTAGGATAGTTTTTGTTAGAGTTGGTATTAGCTATAGATCTATGTGCTCTTCGATACCAAAAGAGAATGCTTCTGGTAAATCTAAAGTTTTAGGGAGCCATGTTGTTAAAAAGAAGTAATATTGTTACCTTCAATATTTTCTGGCAGTCCAAAAATCCTAATGTTATTGCGCCTAGATCTATTTTCCAGGTCATCCAGCTTTGTTTGTAAATGTGTATTTTGTTTCAGCAGAAACTCAATGTTGATTTCCTCTTCTTGTATTTTATTTTCCATGTCATTCACAGCTTCTTCTATGCCTGTCATCTGGATCTTCTGTTGTTGCAGGTCCATATGTAACAAGTCTATTTGTTTTGTAGTTTTTTCTATGAAAGTGTCTATTTTAGTATCCATTTTATCCATCTTAGCAGTAAGTTGCTGGACTATAATTATCAGAGACTGAAGTTCTTTCTTGATGCTGGAGTCTTGAGAATTTGTCTTACTGGAACTCATTTCAGACTGATAAACTGACAGGAAAATTTCCAAAGTAATTTCTGACAGGAATATTATTAAGATTTCCTTTCTTTTTTAGATATAGTTTAAGAACTATATAAAACAAACATATTTAGAAAGAAAATTACTTCAAGAATTAATTTTTTAAGTAATTAATTCCTGTCAATGTAATGAAATTGGTGGAGCTGAAGAAATCTGCTGCTATCCTGTGTTCATCCTTGGCCACGGCCCTGTGTCGAATCTTATTGATGTCATACAAGGGGCGCAAAATTTTACAACATTTAGTCATCCATTTATAATCTCCAATGTACATGGAGATTATAATGTGTATAATTACTCGAGTAAAGAGTTTGGGGTGGAGTACGCTGAATTATTGTCAAAGGGATTCACGTTCATTCCGGGCAGGAGAGGGAAATTAATGGATGTTTTGATATATTTAAAAATGTTAACCCGTAAAATGAATATCAAGATGTGGTTTATGCATGATCAAATACAAAAAGTGAATGTATTGAGAAAACCGAGTAAATTTAATCCTCCTCCTAATGCATTGGTAGCCCTTTTTGAAAAGGCATGCGAATTGGATATAAGGGAGCATATGAAAAAAAAAAAACACAGATGACTTTGGCATCAACAATTTAAGTAAAGAAGAAGAAAAACTATTAAAAAATCTAACAAGTGACAGGGGTCTTAGGTTTATGAAGCCAGATAAAGGTAATGGTATGGTTATAATGGATAAGAATGATTATATAGATTATATGTTCAATATGTTAACTAATGATATGTGTGAGGAAAGTAATTTAAATGAAATTCATATAGCATATTTAAAAATTGATCTCATGAGAGATGATTTATTATTTCAGGGACAGATAGATGAAATAGAATATAGTTATTTGAAAAATGATCATCCCATGGTTAGCAATATATTTGGTATACCAAAATTGCACAAAGGATTAAATGATATTAAGTTTAGACCCATAGTTGACGGCAAAAGGAGTAAAACATGTTTCATTAGTAAGTACCTAGATTACCATCTGCAAAGAGGGTTGAAAAAATTTGAGTATATAACAAAAGACTCCTGGCACTTTTTAGATAAGTTAAACACAGTGACAATAAATGAGCATGCTGTTCTTCTCACTATTGATGTTTGCAACTTGTTTTCAGTCATTCCTAATGATATTGGATTGGAATGGCTGGAAAATCAGTTAGTCAAAACCGGTATATATGAGCAAGATCGTATAAATCTATTTGTCACACTCATGGAAATAGTGTTAAAAAATAATTTCATATTTTTTGAAGGTCATTATTACAAACAGGTTACTGGGGTAGCTATGGGGGCAGCTTGTGCCCCCATATATGCCAATTATATAATGTCCTTCTGGGAACAAGAGTATGTGTTTACTAGTGAGTATAACAAGTATATCCAGCAATATACTCATTTTTAGATGATATATTTGTTGTTTGGGAAGGGGGTCTTGAAAATATGGAAGCATTCATACATCACATAAATCACACAGTGGAGTTTTTTTAAGTTCACTTTTGAATTTAGTAAACTTGAATTGTCATATCTGGATGTAAAATTAAAAGTAGATCAGGATAAAAAGTGTTTAACATCTGGAATATATAGGAAAGCCACATTCTTGAATTCATATTTGAATTACCAGAGCTGGCACCCTAGTCACCAGAAAAAAGCAATAGTGAAAGGTCAAATGGTCAAATGGTCAGAGCTGCCAGGATGGTCTTAATGAGGTGGAGTTCATACAGAATATGTTTATTAGGCAGGGTTATCCTGTTTCATTATGTGACTCCATTAAGGATGAAATTATATACAAAAGAAATAATGGTAATTATGTGGCTATATTAAAAATTAATGTCAATGAGAACGTAGGATTGGATATGTTAACAAAAAATATTAGAAAGGATAAAAAGGATATGACAGAGCAGTTATATTTTATAACTACATACAATTATGATATGGAATATATAGTGAACATTATACAGAGAAATTGGAGATTATTAAAATTAGATAGTAATGTATGGGGTAAATTATGGAAGCCCCCTAAAAATGTTTTTAAAAAAGGAAAGTCATTCAAGCAATTATTGGAAATAGGATGTCAATTTAACAATAACTGCAGTGGAACAAGTAGACTAAAAGGAAACTTTAAATGTGGAAGATGTAGTACATGTAAACACATTTTAATTACTGGCAATAAAATTACTGTGGTGGATGTGCCCATTAATATTCATGGACACTTTGACTGTCACAGTAAAAATGTAGTTTACTTAGGAAAATGTGTACATTGTTCTGCCTTTTATATAGGAAAAACATGTAGAAGCATAAGGGAAAGAATTAATGAACATGTTTTAGATATTAAGCATATGAGGAATACAAATGCATTGGTTAGACATATAGGGCAATACCCAGGACATGAATTTAAGTTTGGTGGTGGTGCTGCGGTAGCGTTGTCGCCTCACAGTAAGACACTGTCTAGTTCGATTCTCAGCTAGAGCGTCTTCTCCTTCGTGACATGCATGAATGGGCGTACCTTCGTTGAAGGTTGTGCATCAGGGCTGGTAACTCGGCACATAAAAATCAACTACCAATCATTAGCGGACCGGAGTTCCACTGTGGCGACCCCTAACTGGGAAAAGCCGAAAGACACAACATAATACAACAAATTAAGATGGATAGTCAGGGTGGCATCCTTGATGTACACTTGGATGTTTGTGAAATGAAATGGCAACTGAGGTTAGATGCCACTGATTTCCCGGGCAGTAATGAAAACATAAGTATAGCCCCTATTTTAAAATTAAAACATATTTTAGGTTGATTAAATACGTCTATATCTGAATGCATTTATGTATTTTCACATTTTATGCTTTTTTTATGAGTATTTGCAAATTTTACAACAGTTATAGAATTTGGTAATTTTTTTTATAATTCATATTTTTATATGTATATAATTTAGTGTAGTAATTATCATTATTCATATGAGTTTACATAAAACGCATTTTAAATATATAAAAATATATATTTTTAAATTATTCGATTGGTAATTGAATAAATGATTAATGGAATGTGTAAACTGGGATGGGGGGAGTGTATATAAGCGATGTTTATTTGATGTGATGTTGTTCTGAAGAACGTGTGGTTCCTGGTATCGAGCTGGTCTGGTTTCTTTGGTGGAAGTGGCAGTTTGTTAAATGCTCTGTCTGTAGTACATTTTGTCACAGACCAGGGTTCGAGTCCAGTCTATGTAGCACTAAATATTACAGTATCAGTCATGTAATGTTTACAGATTTTCTCAGTGAGGTAGTCCTTTTTATGAGTAAATAATGTATGTGTTTACATGTCACAGACTGTTTAAAATCATTAGCAAGAATGTGAAAGTACAGCATAACATAAAGAAAATAAATATAATAATAATAAAATAAAATGAAATAAAGAACATGTGTAATTTTGGTATGGCTGTATGCCTGGAGTGTCTGTTCAACATTTCTGCAGCCAGTTCATATACTCCATGCAGATGTCCTCTGCAGTCACTGTTATTGGGTTCTATCCCCATGCATGCCAAGCAAGACATGATAGCCGTTTAGTTTCTGTACTGTACATATGCATGTCACTCAAGTGTCATACTGTCATGTAATGTAATTAGTAGTGCATAATCTGTCTGTCACACCATTACCATTGAAATGATTACCTAAATTGCAAAGTATCACTACATCAGCCCACAGTACACCTTGGTAGTTATATAGGTCCACCTGATGTGCCAGTGTTCTGTGTAGTTGTGTACCCACAGTTGTTACTGCTTGGTCTATACTGTCCCATGTGAGTAGCTTGAGAGGTCTGTACATGCTACAGCAGCTATAGGGGACTTGTACACAAAAAGAAAGGACAGACTCAGAGTAGATAGTAGTACTGTTTTCAAGTAAATAGCCTATAATGATACTAATGGACTGTTTTTCTCTCTCTCCCCACCCCTTATATTCATTTATTTGTTATTGTTATCCATTGGTTATGGTTTACTATTCACATATGTTGTTAAATTACCTGTATTTTGGGGCATATGTATTATTATTGTAATGTATTATAATGGTTTCATATTAACATATCTTGTTGAATTACCTATTTTGTTGACCTTATGCTGTATTTGTTACTGCCATGCTGTTAACGTACTGACTGCTCTGGCATGTATTGTTGTGTTTTGCATAATATGCATTGATATATAATTGGGTTATTTCCACTGTTCTGGCATGTTGTTATTACAAACTATGTTTTGTTCATAACTAACATATACTTACTGCTACACCTCCATCAAAACAGCATGTCAGGGTAGGCCGGTTCCTGGTGATCTGCCTACCTTGCCTCAACTGGTCATGGCACCAGGTCCTAGCACATCTCAGACCCAGGCCAGTGGTGCCCCCAGCAGCCCCTGCACCACCTGTGGTGTTTGCTGGAACCAACTCAGGGCACTGGGGCCCAGCCTCCCCCTGGGAGCAGTGGTGGAGGGGCTGCAGTCACCCAACAGGAACTGCCAGTCATGGTGGGCATGATCATTCATTGGACCTATGAACATCGCCTGTGTCAAATTGAGGGCACACTGGCCAACCTGGTGGGGCAGGCTGACTCTGGTGCCCAGTCTCCAGCACAGCCACCTTTGGGGCAGTGAAGGAACAGTGTCAACTGCCCATGGGTGGGGATGTCAGCCATGCTGCTGCTGCTGTCTAGGAACATATGTGACTCTGATTCCACAACACCCTCCCCATCCAAGATGCTTACCCCCTCATGTGTCACACACTGCCCCTGCCTGCTGTCTTGTCTGTCTTGTCAATCTGCTATTGCATCTTCTCCTACCTAATTTACTTCCCAACACATGCCTATGTCCCTTCCCCAACATTCCACTCTCTCCCTAAAAAAAAATAAAAATGAGTGCCTGTCCCACACAAAAATATTGCCCTGTTCATAGCTCTCCATTTCACACACTAATTTGGTCCAATTGGCTTGACAACACATTTATGTTGTCCTCGCCCCTCTCTCTGGGTTTTGAGAGTCCAACTTCATCTACAAAACCTGTCAAAATGCACAGCTGTTGCTGTACAGAGAATGGATATCTATGGTTCTTTCCTACAGCCATCCTGCATATCCCTACTTGCCTTTCACATTGTTTTCCCCTTGCTTGCCCCCATTTCACCACTTTCCTATAACCCCTTTTTCTTTTCTTTATATTTTTTAGGATATGTTTGCAGTGATTTCAGAAGAGTGGCATGGCATGGCACACCTCACTGTTTCACTTACCTCAGCTTTAATGAGCTTAAATGAGCTTTAAAGAGCTTTAATGTCTATATGTGACTATTACATTGTAACTCACATGTAGAAAATAAATATCTCTGCAAAGTGTTGAATCTGGGCTCCTCTCAAATATAGCACAGTATAGTAACCCACCAAGCTATACAAGCTGTAGGTTAAATAGGTGTTTCCAGCAAAATATACTGCTTGCTACTTACAGACATTACACATGTAACTGAAATAAAAAACTAATGTGAAAACTGGGAGTGTGCCCTGGATTCTGGTGCAATAATAAATAATAATGAAGACATACTAATGGATGTAAGTGAGGCCTGTGATAGCAGGTATATGTACCCTATTATCAACTTGTGGAAAGACACCTGATAAGGCAGCAGTGGCAAAGTATGTGTACAACTGGGACCCTGGTGCAGAAATACAACCATTTTTCAGATATCCACAAGTTTGTGTGAAAATGACCAAGACTATGAGCAAACATCTTGACAGTCTGCAAACATCAGGTCTATATTAGAAGACCAAATGTTTAGGTAATCGAACACCTAATCATCAATCTTCTAATACTGAAAGCAATAAATGGGGAATGGCCGATTTAATGCAGGGAAAGATTTCCCTTGGCCCTTCACTGGAGTTTGCTATTTCCCTACTGTTGAGAGATCTCGGAGTTGGTATATTTAGTTGAGGGGGTGTGGGGGGGCAAAGAAAATTTAGATGTAAAGTAATATTTTTTGTGTCGTGGCTGAGGGACGTGTTTCTCAGGGACGTTCAACATTGTGTGGTTCAACATTAGAAGATTGATGTTTAGGTGTTCAATCACCTAAACAGTCGGTCTTCTAATATAGACCCCAAACATCTGTATGGATGAGAGGTATGATGCCTACAGGGAACATATACTACAGCAGGTTTGCATTGCTGTCTGTCATTGTGGAACACTGGTGTTGCTGGACTGTCCCCATATAGTCCTTGTAATAGCACACTGTTATTTGTTAGACAGTGGCTGCATGACATATTAGTGAGAGTTTGCCCATAGGGACTCATCACAGTAGACTGCAGTGATGAGTGTAGGAGCATACAGCAGAATCTATCACAGCACACAGGGACATACCCCAGTATTGCTACTTTCTTGGTGATAACCATACATGTAGTGTGTTGCCAGAGTGTAGGGTATGACATGTAAGGGGGCAGTGGATAGTGCAGGCCATTATGGGTGTGCTGGATCTGAACATACTGGATTCCATGTATCTGGTCCTGTAATGTGTTCCAATCTTGTTGTCTTTCTGGAACCATGTACCACAGGAGACACACACTCTTCTCAACTACAGAGAATGACATTATACTTAATGGACTGAGACACCACCATCAGATCTTGCTGTCCAGGGGTAGGCACAATTCAGAACAGTGAGCAGCATTGTGGGTAGACCTTGTGCAGGCTGTCAATCAGACTGGCCAACTGGACAAGACCTATGAGCAGGTCCAACACCGGGCCACAGATATGTTGCATGCTGCATGACAAAGGGCAGCGGCTGTTGCCAGGAATTGTGCCACCACTGGTAGAGGGCCTGCAATGAAACAACCAGTCTCAGCTCCAGAGGAATTCCTGGCAAACCTAGGAACAACCAACAGCTCCCAGGCATCTATCGTGCCTTACATCATGGAGATGGGTGCCACAGTGCTCACAGGAGAGAAGCACCCAGGTAAGCTCACTGTGTTCAGCAGTGTAATACTGTATCAGTCATTGTGGCAGGCTGTACATGCCAGTACATGGGTGTCAGGTCTATCTGCAGTGGGGTGTAGTTGGGTTTTATGCTCAGTTGTGCACACATACTCAGAATGTCAGCAATATAGCCATTATTACAGTAGTTACTGTACATGCAAATATACGCACAAATTACCTTGTAGTGCTGCAACACTTGGTGGTGCTGACAATACCTCTCCCTCACCTTTTCATAGATCCATCAAGTGTAGCCCAAGTCTGTGGTCCTGTACCTGGAAAGTGTGATACTGTTGTTTTAAGGATCATATATACCCTACAAAAGATAAGGGCTGCCATTTGCCCTATGTATAACTGTTGTGCTTAGCCAGAGTAGGATATTTATATGTTCCATTCTGGAACAGTTAACTACAGTGCATAGACTGGGTAATCACAGGCGTGTAATTGTACCAACATTAACACACTTGCACTTATAGTTATGAGTAACTATGCAGTCTGCTATACATGAAGCAAGTATTCTAAGATTCCTGTTCAAACACAACAGGGAGATGGTACTTACCTGTGGCAGTGATATTACTACTGGCATATCATTCTCAATATAGGTGTACTGGGTTTTATGTTCAGTTCTATCACATACACTGTCATATTGCATACCTTACAGGTGTATTGTACTGGAAACATTAGCTGGATGTAGCTGAACTCCATGTTATAATGGGCCTGACTTGTCTGTGTATGTTTTTGTGAGTTTGTATGTTGTGCATGAGAGCAGGGATGTGAGGATGTGGGACTTGTAATGCAGCTGTGGATCCTCATCTGTATGAGTCTGTGTGGATTACCAAACATAACAGTGCAGGTACTAATGTACTACTGTTGTTTTGCTTCTCACAGGTGACCGGGGGGGGGGGTGTAGTCTGTTCTCCTCACAACATGATGCCAGAGTCTCATCGGATGCTGCTGATGATGATGGCCATAGTGAGGCACAGGCAGGGTTGTCAGTGGCTAAACCTGTCCCAGAGCTTGACATCCCTCTTCTGCCCCCATTGTCACTGCACACAGTCAGTATAGTCACACATACCCAGTCTCCAGAGGCCACAGATATTGGACAGTCAGAGGGTGGTGACATTGAACTGGGTAGTGTGATAACTATGGCATCAGTGAGTGTACACACTGGCCATAGCAAGAGAGCTGGTGAGGTCCCACACAGGCAGATTGACAGGGGTGCTTGTAGGATGACTGCTGTCCATCCACCTATTGCAAGTGTCACATCACGAGTCACTTGCCGCATGTTTCGGTCCATCATGCAGGCACAGGCACATTCTGAACACAATACCAGATGGATGCTTAGGGTTATGGATGCAGCACAGTCTGACATTCATGACTGCCTCCATCACACTGGGGACACCCTGGATCAGTTCACTCCTGTCATGGATAAATGATAGGCTGAGAGAGTATCTGTCTTGGACCACACAATGTCTGTGCTGTAACATCTAGTTGGAGTTGGGCATCAGTTGGGCACCTCATACTCTTCCATTCACCCTCTCCGCTCATCAAACAAACCTCTCCTCAATATCACATCTGCAAACAACACTGCAGGCAAAGCCTTTTTCTCCCACATCACAGCTAAAAAATGGAACAACCTCCCCACTAACATATCCTCTGCTACAACAAACACTAACTTTAAAAGACTACTAAAACCACATCTCAGGAAAAGCTGGACCTGTCCATGCATCACTTGAAAAATAGTATACCTTCTCTCCTCCTCCACAATACTCTATTATCTTCACTTGTTCTTACCTACTTCCAATTAAGCCACACTGACTTACTATATTTTTCAGTGTATACTCATTAAGAAATGTAAACTGCCCTTCACTCTATATAAAATAGTAAATGTAGTCACTACTATTCTATTTTTTGTAAGACTTTGTCCACAGATATCGTAAATAATGTCATATCAGGTTAATTCCTGCATGAATTACTGCAATTGATTCTTGTACATGTCTGCCTGTAAATATTATATTTGTGTTTCCCACTTTTGTATTTTGTATATTTTCACATTTTATGTACACTTTCACATTGTATTAACTTATCTCTTTTTGTTATCATGGAGCTTTTCTCCCCAAGCATCCACTGAAAATGGACCCAGTCCAGTTGGATCTTTCCCGGTTAACAAATGTAAAATAAATAATAAATAAATAAATATCAAATCAACCATCCATCCATAACCCCTTCACTTCACTTCAACAGCAACAATCATCTAGAGCCATTGTTCACACCACTGGGTGGCTAACCCTCCCAGGACTGTTCTGTTATACCACACATATACACTCACACTTACGGACAATTTAAAGAATCCAGTCTACCTGCTGCATGTCTTTGCAATGTGGATGGTAACCAGAGCACCTAGAAAAAATCCACTTGAACACAGGGAGGACATGCAGACTCCACACAGAATGCAAACCAGACAAAAACTGAGGCATACCCCAGATGATTGGAAAATAAGCATGTCAGTGTCAGTGTTCAAAAACAAAGGGGACATTCATGATTGTGAGCAGTACAGAGGTATCAAACTCCTATCACACTGCATGAAAATTCTTGAGAGAATGACTGCCTAACAAATATGAATAGTAGTAGAAAGTAAAATGGAAGTTAAGCAGTTTGGATTCAGATCAGGATGCATCACAACTGATCTGATGTTTGCAGTGAGACAGATAGTTGAGAAGAAGCTAGAGATGACGAAAGAATCCAACTGAGTATTCCTAAAGTTGGAGAAATCATATGTTAAGGTCCTAAGAAAGCTGATTTGGGCAGTCCTGTAGTAGTCTGAAGTCCCAGAAACATTGGTAGAAGTAGTGCATGCTATGTACAAAGACCAGAGGGGTTCCCAGTCAGAGTGGGGTTGCATCACAGTTCAGCTCTGAGCCCACTGTTGTTCATACTGGTGATGGACTACATTAGCAAATATGTAGCAGTGGAGAGATCAACAAAGTTACTGTATGCAGACAGTGTGACATTACAGACAGACTCAGAGTAGGAATTTCAGCAAAGGACAAGGGAATAGAATGCAAAACTGAAAGCGCTTGGGAAAAAACTGAGTACAGATAAGACAGTTGTAATGGTAGCAAATAGGGGGAAATCAGAAGAAGCTGAGAATTGAGATAAATGGAAAAACAGAAGAGCAGGTTAACAGCTTGAATTATCTGGTATGGGTGGTTAGGGAGAAGGGAAGTCTGAATGAGTAGGTCAAATCTAGAATCAGAGGGGTTATAGCCAACTGGCACAGAGTGTCAGGGGTAGTATATGACAGAAGAATGCCAAAGAAGCTGAAAAGTAAGGTGTACAAAACAGTGCTACTGTAAGGTACAGAACCCTGAGCAGTAAAGGCAGAGCAGTTGATGAAGCTAGAGGTGATGGGCATGAAGTGCCAGAGATGTGTGGTAGGATACACACTGTGGGACAGACAAAGAAATGAGCAAGAGCAGAAGCCAAAGTAGCATTAATTGCAGAAAAAGTCAAACAGAACAGACTACCTTGTTTTGGGTACATGTGCAAAAAATCAGAAGTCAATCTGGTGAAGAAGATTTGGGACAGAGACCAAGAAGGCAAGAGGAAATGAGGGTCTCCAGCAAAGAAGTGGATGCCTTGTGTGAGAGAAGACCTGAAACAGTAAGGCATGAGTGTCAACTAAGGTAGGAGAGAGGCATTGAGGAGAGAGACACAGCAATGGCAAGAGTCGACACAACACACCAAGGTCATATAGGAAATGGGAAAAAAGGTGATGATGATGGTGATGGTATATACATATATATATATATATATATAGAGAGAGAGAGAGAGAGAGAGATAGATATAAATGTACATCTATATATACAGATAAATATATATATTTATATCTATATCTAAAATACACACACAAATATATATATATATATATATATATATATATATATATATATATATATATATATATATAGGTTTACTATCAAAATTCGGAATATCAGTTGTTGGTTTATTCATACTGCCAAACCGAAAATTCAAAAATGTACTCATCATTTCATACTAAATGTCGGAAGTGATAACTCCAATGTTTCCATTCAAAACTCAGAACTTCCGAAATAGAAAGTCCTTGTTAGCATTTATGTTTTGCAAGCCCCACTGCAGCCCCCCACACCGCCTGCAAATTACATATACCAACTCTGAAATCTTACTACAGTGAGGAAAAGGGTAAATTCCCTGATCTTCCCTGATCTTCAGTGTACTGTAATCTCCTTTCAAATTCCAAACTCATACAAATGAATTATGCTTTATATTTGTTATCATGGATTCACTGTATTTGGGTTCGGCATTGTGTATTTTTTGCAACCGTACTTTCCATCACCTTACATACGACAAGGTGCATTTCAAGCTTTTGATAGTAAACTATATATATATATATATATATATATATATATATATATATATATATATATATATATAAAAACATTTTTTCTAGAATATGGAAATGTGAAATGCTCCCATATGTTTACTGAAATATGATGTATGGGAGTATTCCCACAGCAGTTACCTAGATAACAAAATTTTAATTGACCATCAAGGGTGTATAAAAGAAGGCTAACTGAAAGCAGCTAATCAGAAAGTCCCCTGATATATAACACTGATAACAAAAAGTGGAGATAATAAGTATTCATGGTAACAAACAAGAGTATCCCCTAACCCATGTAAAAATTCAGACAGTTATAGGAAAACTGATGCATCTTGTGGCTGTAAACCCTGGTATAATACATAAGGAAAAATTAGCTAAAGTCTTTTGTAATTTTGAAATACTATGGGAATGTTAGTCAAATGTGAATCCATAGACACAGTATGGCAGGCTGAAATGCTTAATAAGCAATGGATATAAAAGCAGCTTAATATACCCATTCAGTACAAGGATAAGAGGAACAAGGCAGTGACCCTGTACATACAGAAATCCAAAATCAAATACATAGAATGGAGTTGGTATAGAAGCTAAAAAGCTGGAATTTAGGTGTGATTAATAAAAAAAAGGATCACGTGTATTATCTGAAGCATCCAATTATAGAGCAACAGAAATCTAAAACATTAAAAGATGTTAGTATAGAAACTGAAGGTGAACCTATAGTAAATCTGAAATAAAACCAATACAACAAAGAATTCTGCAGCAAGACTTATATAAGGCATTAGTAGAGAAAATTAAACAAACACAGAGAAAGAAAGGCACTTCACTGAGGACCCACAGAAGAAAGTTAGTAAGCAGGAGAATGTATATTTCTGTTTTTTTTTTTCAAACACCTTTATTGAATTATCACTTGTGACATAGGCAAATTTACATTCTTATAAAAGTAATCAAACTATATTAACATAACAAACATTTTACTTCACATATATTGCTATATATCATATAACATAAGCAATGTTACATATTTTTTTCAATTCCTGCCTTCTTTTTTTTAAACAAGAAATGAAACATCTTTATTAAACCATCACGTACTACATAGGCAATCATACATTTATATAAATGAAAACAAATCACACCAACACAATCCTAGCTGCAAGCATTTTACATCACAAACCATACTCACACTCCCAGTTGCAAATATTATACATCACTTATAGTCTACCCAATCTTTCTCACTCAGACATTACATAGCTCATTTAAGTCCTGCTGCCTTTTAGGGCTAATTCTTGCTTTGTATGCATTGTTCACAAAATTCCCATTTTTTTTCCTATGTAGTTTGCTCCTACCATTGTCTAAAGATCTCAGTTAAAGTTGTTTTATCTCTGTTACTATATTCACTACTTCCAGTATAGTTGGTTTAGATTTTGATTTCCATTTTCTAGAAATTGCTTTTCTGGCAGCCACCATTATGAGACACAGAAAGGCCTTACCATGTCTAGGCAATTCCGATTCTGTATCATAGCTCAGAAGAATAATCTCCCTTGTCAGACCAATCTGCCCACCCAGCATCCCGCAGGGAATCCTTAAAGTCTGCCAACTCACTGCACTCCCAGAAAATATGTTCCCAATTACCACTTTCTCCCCCTTTACACATCCAACACTTACTGTCTGCCTGAAGAAAAATTCTCTGGAGTCTACTTGGGGTATACAGATATCTATGTAAACATCTCCAGGCAAAAATTCTAAATCTTCAAGATTTTGTTGCATATTTGGGAGACAAACATTTATACTCCCATTGTCTCTTTGTGAATTGCTTCTCCAATCTCTCTTTCCAATCCTTTGTAACCTCCTCTGATTGATTCTTATAGTTATCATGTAATATTTTATATGGTCTACCAATTATTCCTTTTTTAGTGACAGCTTCTGTTCTAGATTCTATTAAAAACTCTATTAGTGCTGGTCTTTCATTTAGAACCCCCCTATTTCCTTCTCTTTGCCTATACTCTGATATCAATCCCTGATAAGGAAGGCAATCTCTAACCTGCAGTCCAAATAAATTCTTGGCATCGTCTTTCCCTCTCTAGTTATTTGCTCCCAATACCTTGGTTCTTTTCCAGCTTTCTCCAATAAATTCTGGCCCACTCTTGCGCATTTTCTGTATCCCTAATTGCAGTCATCCCATTCGGCAGAATCTCCTTTCTCCACCCCCATGTCAGTTTACTTCTTAGAATATTTTCTGCTACTTTATGGATATAACATTCTGCATGATTATTGTTATTCTCCTTGAAGGCCTGCATCCAGAATCCCAGTCTCTACTTATTTCTTGAGCTTCCCCCATGTTTCATCATCATCCCTTTCCACGGTGAATTATAGTTTTCTGCTTGTGCTATGTATAGAAGTCTTAAGTGTGTAGCTCTGAAAAACCCCTTCAAATTGGGTAATAACAATCTGCCCTGTTCTACTGGAAGAACCAGCTTATCGCACTTAACGTTTGCTGTCTACCCCTCCCAGATAAAGTCCTTCAAGTCTTTACTAATTGCTACCCACAACATCTCCTCTGGTTGACAAAAATACACCTAACCTGTGTATAAGACTAAAGGGACTAAACATTTTAACTGCTTGTACCTTACTAATAATGTATATTTCTGAACATATTAATGCTAATGTAAAGCAAAGCATGCATCTGAAGCTACACTCTAAAAAGCATGAATCTGCAAACAAGAGTGGTATGCACTTAGTTATATTACAGCACAAAGAGAGCAAACTAAAAGAAAAAAAAGAGCATTTAAGAGGTTTGTGTTGATAGCAGAAAACAATAAATCAGAAGGAAATTTTTATTTAGAATTACCCTTCACAGAGGAAGATACAGACAAAGTTGTTGTTGTGCCAGTGTTTTTGGGAGAAGAAGCTCTATCTTCCACCTCAGGTAAATTACTAAAGAAAGTAACCCTGAATATACAGGTAATCCACATAAAGTTTAAAAAGGCACAACAGGGTACTTTAATTTGGAGAAAATGTAATTAACGTTGCAGGGGAGCACTGAATAAGATGTGCCCATTACTCTGTCCACTTATTGTGAGATAAAAGATGACCTCTACAGAGAAAATAGCAAAACTAACAATACTAAAACCATAGAAGACACTAATAATAGAGCTAGCCCATAGTGATGTGTTAGGAGGTCAACTGTGGATGGACAAACTTAAACATGTTATTCAGATTTCACTGGCCAGGCATACCAACAGAGGTATAGAACGTTACTGCTTCTAGTCCAGAGTGCCAGAAAACTGCATCCCATCTGGATGTAAGAATACCAATGCCTATCACAGAGATATCATTTGACTGTATTGCTATGGACATAGTGGGGCCATTAGTAAAATCTAACAGTGGGTGTCAGTACATACTAGTCGTATTTTACCCAACTGCCATTATACAAAGCTAATGCTAAGGGTATCATGAGGAAACTGGTACTGGTATTCTTCAATGTGGGTATCTTGAAAGAGGTTACTGATCAAATGACTTCCTATCTTCTGTTACTGACCAAGTCACTTCCTATCTTCCTTCCTATCTTCTCTGTTGCTGACCAAGCCACTTCCTATCTTATATTGGCAATCAGAGAGGTGTCAAAAGCTTAATTTGGGTTTACCTAGCTAGAACATCTGTACAGCAGGCATTTGAGAGGTTTTAAGGAAATCTGAGACAAAGAAAAGACAACATTTAAAAGTGTGGCAGAATATCAACTCAGTCTGTAGGATAGATTATAGCTTGTAATGCCTATAGTAAGACAGTAAGTGCAGACACCCCAATAAAAGCAAAAACATTATGAAAAAATAACCAACTTAGAGACCTTAATCCAGGAGATCAGCTGCTGGCACTGGTGTCCTCTGTGGAGGATAATTTTTTGTCCAAATGGTAGGAGCCATTTGAAGTGATGGAAAGACTAAATGCAGTTAACTATAAAGTTAGACTGCCAGGAAACTGCAAGTTTATCACATTAATGTGTTGAACAGATGGGGAAAAGTAAAGAATTCTGTACAACTTTACAAACTGTAGTTTATACTAAACAGACCTGGAATCACTTCCTGAATTGTGATTAACAGAACCATTGTCAAAAGTATAAAAAAGGATGTAAGGTAATTTTTATTACAAAACAAAAGAGTTCTAAAAATGTCAAGGAGAACTGTACTATTAGATTATAACACAGATATAACACTTAATATAAGGGTTAGGCTGAGACCTTTCAGAGTACCAAAATAATAAAAACTAGTAAAGGAAAATTTCAAAAATGTCTTTTCTTTTTTGGACTATTAAGAATAACCAGGGGCAGTGAAACTTGAGAGATTGTCAACACTGGGTGAGGAAGGAAAATATAAAAAAAAAGGAAAGTTTTCTTTCTAACTTCTGTATGTTCACTTCCCTGCAATACAGTTAATAATTATTCTCTAATTAATATAATTTAACTATATAACATATTAGCAACAGATTAGACTTGCTAGGGGATTCATTAAAGTCTTACTACATCACGTTAAGGGCTGTGGTAAAAAGGGCCTGTTAACCTGGTGCAATATTTTGTGATTCATAGACATGAGATATAATGAGGAAAGGTCTCATTATTAACTAATGAATCTCAGTTAACTACTGAGATGTGAAGATCAGCACTTCCCGAATAGGTTTACTGCAGCGGCCAAATCGTGTTAGCTCAGGCATCGCATCCCCTCAGTCACTTTCCCACACACAAGTATGCATTCAAACTTAAAAACACACACATACCGTAGATTCCATACCTGTCCTTGAGTTGTCTGAACATCCCTGCTATCTCCTTTTCCTGACTTTGGACATCATATAAGGTTGCAGTCCCCCACTAACTTCAGAAATTAGAGTTTCATGTCATATCCTTCTGTGTGTATCTGCCTACCTCTCAACCTCGTAACACAAGAAATCTGGATAGAGACAAAAATAATGGAGGGATAAATGCCCAAAATTGGACAGATTTTCAGTATTGTTCTTATAAAATCAGAAAGTTGCTAGAATAATGGGTTTTGCATTAACATGCATTTTCTGAAGAATATGAAGCCTGAAACTCAAATGTCTGTCATTATTTAATGACTTCAATCTTCAGTGATTTGCCAGAAAACCAAAAATTTTATGGAGAACGGACTAAAAATATAAGCCAAAAATCAGGACTATGTGTAAAAATCTAGACAATTGAGATGTATGGTCCCTGGTGCCCAGTGGTTCCCTCCAACCACGATCTCCATAGCATTTTAAATATCATTACAGCACAAGAGTAGTATACCTGGAGTCTAGGGTTTCAATCCACCTCTAATCCATGTAGTGTTTTAACTATCACATACACACACACACACACACACACACACACACACACACACACACACACACACACACACACACACACACACACACACACACACACACACACACACACACACACACACAGTCTTCTACCAATGCAATCTCACGCACAGCTCATCAATTCTCCCACACACACACACACACACACACACACACACACACACACACACACACACACACACACACACAGTCTTCTACCAATGCAATCTCATGCACAGCCGCTCATCAATTCTCCCATACACACACACACACACACACACACACACACACACACACACACACACACACACACACACACACAGTCTTCTACCAATGCAATCTCATGCACAGCCGCTCATCAATTCTCCCATACACACACACACACACACACACACACACACACACACACACACACACACACACACACACACACACACACACACACACACACACACACACACACACACACTCATCTCACCTATCCCCTCACAACACCCATCCCACTCTCTCCCAGGCAGACACACAGTCACACATTCAACCCCTTGCATATACACACACAAACATTCCCATCACGTCCTTATCACTACACTCCCCGGTACTTACCTCTACCATGATGCCCGAACACAGCTTTTTGGCCATGTTCACTATGAAGTGCAAGGAGTAGCCATGCTATTCTACATGGCTGAGCAATTCCATGAGTCACTTATACCCCTTGATGCCTTCCCTGGGACAGTTCTGGAGGAGAGAGCACACGGATAATTAGCATATGCTTCTCACCCAGACTGCCTCATGACCATATAGCACAACTGCAGAGACAGGCCAATGTGGAGCTGCAAGAATTTGTGCTAAATCACTGCCTTACGGCTGTCTTTGAATTTGAGAAGTTCACCACAATGTGTACACGTCTTGCACTGCTTGTTGTAACCATTATGAATTCAGACACTGGCAATTGCCCAGACTCATACAACCATTTCAGATGGCTATCATCAATGCTTGAAACAATGGCCAACTTAAAACTTGCCTTCCACCAGGAAGACATTATTTGGGTAAGTTGAATACAATATTCAAGACTGTTCATAAAGAATTTTTCATTCAATATAACTATAATTATAATTGCTTTCATACCTTCCTCATTAGACAGTACAAAATAATTTTGGGAGGAAGGGAGAGTTAATTTCTAGAAAAAAATTACAACTGCAAGTTGCATTTGTGAATTTTTCTTTCTAAAGCCAAACTAATTTCCTAACACTCTTAACTTCATGTCTTTTTTCAGCTCTTCCATACTTCATTAGAACCTTACCAGAAGTGCCAGCATTAATAATATTTATTGTTAGATGATTATTCTGTCTAATTGCCTTAACACCATGAAAAAAAAACCACTGGATATAACAAATGGCTGGGTAGCTAATCAAAAGAAGAGAATCTCTTCCAGTTTTTATGGCATGGGTTTGGGGTACCAACCTGATGACAGTGGCCCTCATTAGTAAGTTGTCTGGAGCAGTTACCTGATGAAAGAGGGCATAGTAGACCCTCATAGTGATGCAGATTTTCTTGTCAATTACCAAGTAACAGGGTTAGACTCTAATAAAAAATTCAGAGCTGCATCACTGATGGCCTCCATGATCAATTCTCACTCTACTGGGAGCGAAGGGGCTGACTGATCACAAAATTCTGAATGGTCAACAGGAAGCAGTTAGACAAAAATTGTACAGAAAAAAGTTTTACATGCAGCCTAAAGATAATGAACACATAGTGACAGATTGCTACACTATTGAACTTTGTATACTGACTAGAAAAAATGTTTTGTTTGCTTAAAAGTCTTTTTGTTTTATCTGCCTGGCCACAGCTATATGGTCTATAATGGGCTGATCAGTGATGTTAAAACCAGTTCTGTTTATTTAGTTTTTTTGTAGAAATGTTTCTTTTGCTGATGACTATGGGTATACTGCAAGCACAAGAGACATGGGGAGGGAATGTAAAGTTGCAGAATAATTATGGTATTTTATGTAGTACATAAGAAATGTTTGTATGACATGTCAGGTAGACAGAATAAACCAGAAGAAGAAAATTCAGGCATTGTAAGATAATGTCTATATGACTAGCCTGTAAATTAAGCCTTTGTTATTTTATTCATTCATTCATTCATTCATTCATTCATTCATTCATTCATTCATTCATCTATTTATTTTGATTGTTTGATTGCTAGACATTCTGAAGTGTGTCTATAACTGAATGAGAGTGCATTCGAGTTACCTGTTCATCATATGGATTCAATCAGAAAGCTTTCTTTTTGGCCCAAGTGCTGCCCTAGCATTCACTTTTGTCTACTGGAGCACTTTTGGACAGTAGCCTGAGTGTCGGTTGTCACAACATGGAGTGGATAACTCTTGCAATGGAGTTAATTACATGCAGGAACTACAGGAAAGCTCTGCTGAGTCGCCCTCAGGTCTTCGCTGTGGATTTTTCTTGTTGTGTTAACTTGATTTGTCACTTGCAGCTGATATGGACATATATAAACCTGGGCCTTCAGTACCAGCCTAGCAATGCAAACATGCTTCAACATGCACACCATATCCACCTACAGTGTCAATGCACTGCTTGGCAGAACAAGTATATGTTGTAGTCCAGTGTTCTACAACTGCACTGCTAGAGCTGTTGACTTACATTGTCTCCCTTCAGATGAAATAAGCAAGCCATAATCAACAATTTACTCTTATCTCTCCAGCTGGCTTTTACAGTATCTAGGTTGCTATTCACTCTTGGCATGTCTAAAATACACTCCAGTTCCCTTTTATGCTACAGAGCCAGCAAACACAACAGATGCCATTAGCTTTCCATTTAAGAATACCTGTTGCTGCTCTCAACAAATATTAAATTATTTATCGGCAACAGGATGGCATTAAACTAATGGCTGTACTTGTTTGGCTTCATGGGCACAACTTTCTGTAAGAAATGTTATAACTAATTACTTACACTTTACTGTTATCTAAACATACATGGTCATGCAATATTCCACATACCATACCAGGCTTATGGACATCTTTTGCAGATCATTACCAAGTGGAAAGACTCACAAGCTAATTAAATCTGTAATCAAAAATGGATAACTTGGTTACATTTATTTGTCTACATTTGCTAACTGGTTACTTGAAATGGGCCAGAGATCCTTTCAACCCACAACCCAAGCCAAAAGGCAAGCATAAATGCATTATTTATGCTTCTAATCCTTAAGTTTATAACTAAGGACTCTTTCTTGCACTCATTGACATCATATTCTTCTCCTGTTGATGGGCAACATTGGCTATTTAATGCCTGACACAGTTCATGTTAGCTTACTGAATTCCGTAACATAACAAAGTCATAAGCATTTATGATTCCTTTTTTGATCATTTTGCTTACTCTTTCAACCATCTTACTCCTATATCAATCACTGTCCCATAACTCTCATAAAAAAAAAAAAACAAAAAAGGAAAGCTTAGCATGACAATCAATAAATAACAAACAAATAAATAAACAAATAAATAAATACATGTATATTTTTCTGACGATAATTTGAAGTGTGGCTAAGCAAGTGAGGTGCGTTATCTTGGAGGCTTGTTACAGAAATCATGAGTGCAGTGATCCATGATTATTAGCTGCCCTACAGATGCAAATCTGTTTGTTTATACTAATATCAGGTTACACATACATTTGAAGACAGAGCTTTGTTTTCAAAGGTTCCATATCAAATGTCACAGAAAGACATGTAAACAAGACTGATAATTACAGAAGAGAAAAGGAAGGGGGGGGGGGTTACAATTTGCAAGACACAAAAGAAAAAGGCAAAAATGAGCAAGTATCAGTTACTTGTACATAGAAATTTCATTTTTGCTTGCCCACTTATTATTTTACTAATAACAGAAAATTGTTGATATATGCAAAACATATGTTTATATAATCCAAAAGACGGGCAAAATAAACAAGCACGTAGACAGAAATACATGCAACAAGGCTTTTCAGATTTATTATCATTCATCCAGTCATGAAAAAAATGCATGCATAGTCTTGTAGCCAAGGGATCAAACATCACACATTTGTGTTGCAGAAAACTGGATAGGTAGAGGTTTGGTAAAATACAGCTTGTCTAGAAATTGTCCTTTTTCTTTATCCCGAAGTTTTTTGTATGTGCCATAATAATTGTGATGTATCCAAATATAAGGCATTTGGAATGATCCACACCACATGGGCTAATGATTTTAAAGTGTGAAAAAGAACATTTCAAATGTAACTGCCATTTAGCAGAGGAAATATCCCTGATATTTCCTAAAGGGAAAACGTACTCAATTATTTCACTCTTTCACAAATCATTTCATGTTTATTTTATTTATTTAAAAAGAGTTACTCTCTAATATTCATGATTGCACACAAAATAATTTACAGAATTTGAAAAGTGTCATGTATCATCAATGAAGATGCAAGTATATTTCTAATTGGAAGCTGCAGAAATGATCAATATGGTTATTTTATGGAGAAGGTCATTGCATAGTATTTTGTAAGCAAGTATGAATAATGATTTCATGCAACAAATAATTCATGAATTTATTCATATCAGTTCACAGCTATAGCAATTATATTTGTTGAGTCAGAGTTTGAGGATATATTATTTGTCAGACATGACCTGCCAACAACACCTCTATCTGACTTATGTTTTCCACAGCAATATCAGAGTTTACTACACTGCAGATGGATATGCAGAGGGTATCCAGCAGAAA
The DNA here is from genome assembly GCF_019279795.1 of Protopterus annectens. Lineage (NCBI taxonomy): Eukaryota > Metazoa > Chordata > Ceratodontiformes > Protopteridae > Protopterus > Protopterus annectens. The sequence goes on along the minus strand of NC_056736.1, from coordinate 797,553,545 downwards.
AATAGTCCTTTTAGTATTTTTTCTGCTAAGTACTGTCCAGCAAAATGTGTCTTTAAAAAGGCACTCAGCAAGCATTTATTTGGTGAATTAATTCAGCATTTCTGATTCATGGTTATGTCATGATAGCATTTGAAAATTGCAGAGGTATTCATGAAATCTAATGCATTGTATAATTGCTATACACAATTTATTGTTATAAATTGTATAATATGCTATACAGTATCACTTCAGAATCTCAAACTACTGAAATATTGAACCTCAGTAGCTCAAGACCGAAGTGTCGAAACTGCACTTGCATGAAACCGCAGAGTCCCGAATGCGGACGTGTCAAATCCACGGTTGTGGAGTCATGTATGTGACATGGGATTCCCTGTGTTCATGACATGTGCTGTGGTATGTGGATGTAGCTGGAGATTCAGGTAAGTGATGTTTTACTAGGGGTTTTGGGTAGGGATTTTAGTGTGTATGTGTGAGTGTGTTTGGAGTTTTGAGTTGTGGGTTAGGGTTGGTAGGTAAAGTTGTGAGTGTGTAAGTGTTGAGAGTGGTAGTATTTGTACGTATGTGATGTGTGTTTGTGCAAGGTGAGTGTAGAATGTGTAGTGGTGGTTTTTGTGTGTTTGTGTTTTTAGTGCAACCTCAGAGTTAGTATAGATAAGTAGCTGGGGTGTGGGTGACGCAACCCCCTGCACAGAGGCTGCAGAGGGGGCTTGCCCCCCTGCTTATATGTAAGGTCCACGTGTGTGTTTGCTTTGTTGTGTTTGTTGGTTTGTAGTGTAGGGAGGAAGGTGTATGTGTGCTTGTTTGTGTCTGGAGTGTGTATGTGGGCAGTTGCGATTTTCAATTTCACTCTTTTGGGGTTTCGGGTTTTTCAGTTTTCACCTTTACAGTCTCGAGATATTGAATTTCGATATTTCAGTATCTCAGGATTGTAAAGTGAAATTGCTATACACATCATCTGCTCTGCCTCCTCCACCAGTGAACTTCAAAAACTATTGATGAAAATCTTTCCTTTGACCTTCATATCCTAAATAACATGAATATATTGTACCTGGATGTAAATCATTGTTATTTTTGTATTTTGTATAATGTTGCTTACTAATAACTTGAATCTGTTAACAGCTGTTATGTAACTTTATATCATCAATGTATATATAATAAGTGTAGCTTTTCTCCACGGGCCTCCACTGAAAATGAGCACTCTTAGGCCCAGTGGACTATCCCGAAAAACAAATGCAAATAAATAAATAAATGTAATTTATTGTTATAAATTGTATAATATGCTATATACTTAATTTATTGTTATAAATTGCATAATATGGTAATACACTTAATGTATTGTTATGCTCCATTACTGGGAAAAGAAGGTTCAGCTCTGCAATTCTCTGACTTCAAACTACAACTCTGGTTTTCCAACCAGATCATTTCAAAACAGTTCTTCCCTGCAAGCAAAAACATGGAGCTGATGTAGAGATGTAGTAGAGATAAGGTTGGTTTAGACTGCGACATCCAAGGGTTATAACATGTCAAACTGAAAATTACAGCCACCAGGCAATAGTTAAAAAAAATATCATTCAATACTGAATTAAAAAGACCTTCTTCAAAAAAAAAAAAGTGTTTCTGTGCCATCAAGTTTAATTTAAAATCTCAGCTGATGCATCTAATGTAGATTTTAATTTAACCTCTTAGTTTTTGTAATTATCAATATTTTCTTGCCACATTTCCATAACCTATTTAGATCAACACTGTAGTACCTCCATTTGCATATTTGCATACAGTGCTAAAAGCTGACTCAATGTGTATTATATTGGGTCCCCTAGAGATGATAAAACTTCCAAAAGGCCGACTTTCATATGGCCGAGACCATATGATCGACTTTTGGAAGTTCGAATGTTCTGTATGGACAGCTCCCAATAGCGCGGAACAGGAAAATTTCCATTTTCCATGCTGTAGTGCAATCTCAGAGCTGGTATATTAAAACAGCAGGGGGTGTAGGGGGCACAGCCCCCCACGGGGGGTGCAGGGGGGATTGCCCCCATGCTAGCAAAGTGCTGCTAGTTTTTTTTTTTGTTTGTTTGTTTTACATGTTCGAAATTTCAAAAGTCGAACATATGGTCTCGGCCATATGGGTTTCAGCTTTTTGAAATTGTGATTATGTATAGTAGGCCCCTTATATCATATACCTTGTTTTACCAAGATGGACGCTGTGTTATTCTTTTTGTTATACACTCTATATTGTTTTCATTCAGTTGTATACTCATACTACATTCTGTAATTCTACAGATCTATATTGTGATTTATTCTATTTCCCATTTGCTCATAAAACTCTGGTCATGGCTGAAAACATTTAATTTATCTAGTCCATGCACCAAGTTAACAAGCAGTAAATTAAAAAAATAAACACATAAAATAAGGAATTTGCTTGAATTTTTAAAAAGTATTTCCACTGTAAAATTCATAAATGAGGATTCATTTCCTGACAAATATTCGTGTTGGGGATACATCTGTCAGGGGGGTGAAAGTACAAAATATTTCATTTTATAGTCATTTTGCAAAAATATTTGCTTATGTGTGCTTATCTTTTTAACTTTTTTAACTTTGAATTAAAATTAACTGTATATAAACTTAATTTATAGAGATTTTTACCTTATCCCCATCCCTCCATTGAAAATAAGATTTCAATTCAGTCACTAAGTCGGATTTCTCCATTATCAGAGATAAATAAATAAATTATAAAACCAGCCAAGCTATGGGAATGTCACTCACTGAATCATATCACAACTGCTCAAACATCATTTGAACAGCAGAACTAAAGTTTTTAGGTTTTCAGGTAAGTACTAGGCCAGGTGCCCTTGTGGTCATTTTAAGTTTAGGAATTTCCCTTTCTGTGCTTTAAATAACCTATCCCATTTGTTTATTGTTTGGCTTTACCTATGCCATGGTAAAAAAAAAATGTGTTGAGGTATTACACATCTCTGTGGCGTATGTGACATTTATTTTAATATTTGTTGGAAGTATATGAATCATAACAGAAAGATCTTTTAGAAGGAAAAGATGACAGTATAGTGAAAGTACAGAGTAAAGGAAAGATAGAAACTATATTCATAAATGAGTATGAATGCTAATGAAAATCCATCTAAATCAGAAAATAAATATGAATTATGTCTGACCAATAAACAGTGATAAAATTGTAATAGTTCAGACAAAATGTATTTCTTTATTGAGAGTAGTGATTCTTAATATAATAAATGAAGAAACATAAACATGTCAAACAAAATGTAAAGTTTCAGAGAATAGCAACAAGAGATAAGCAGTCTCACTTACACTTACATGAGCAGTGCAAAGAAATGGGAGACGATAACAGAACAGAAAAGACAAGTGCTCTTTTCAACAGGATTGGTGACATTAAGGGAAATTTCCATGCAAAAAATAGGCATGATGAGAAACAAAGACCTGAGGGGCATAACAGAAGTAACTATATTAAGAAGAGATGGGAGACATACACAAAAGACCAATGGAAAAAGGACCATAACCCCACTAATACTACCTACAGTAGTATGTTCTGTGATCTGCTACTAGACATCATTGAGAGAGAAATGAAATGGCTCAATAAAAGCCTTGATAATAAAACTGCTGCAAGAAGTGATGGATTTCCAGCTGAACTGTTTAAAATCTTTCAAAAATAACTAGTACTTTTTTTTCCTGTGAACATTTGATTTTTTACCCCAGATGTGCATGTACATGGTCCACAGAGATCAGTGCACTACCCTGGTGAAGAAACTCATATAAATAAAAGAAATAAATCAGTTTCTGGTATTGTAGAACATCCCTGACTTTGGCCTATATTTCTGCTTTCATCCTCATAAAGTGTTTCATTCTGTAGTAAATAACTAAGAATTAAATTCAGTCTGTGATGCCAGTCATTAGAGTTTCATAGTTGCTAATCTTCAGAAAATGTGTGTTGATACATAACTTCTTGTTTTTGTTAATCTTTTAATTGAATCTGTCTTATGATGCTTAGGCATTCATGTTGCTTCTGTTGTTTCCAACCTGTAGCAATCTAATTATAGCTGACTGCATGACAATAACACCTTCCCTACAAAATGGCTGGTAGCCACTAACCCTGACAACAACCTCTTCCCTACATGATGACTGGCAGCCACTAACTCTGACATTTAAATCTAAAATGTTACCAATCAAGATATCTACTCAGCTTCATTTTCTTTCATCAAACAATATTATCTCCAACTCAAAAGAAATGTATTCAAAAATGGTAGTGTAAAAAGTTACTAACGTTTCTTTACATAGAAGGCTACCTTGGGGTCAGTCAGCAAGCTCACTTTTTGGAAATTTTAAAGGTATGTGTTAACTTTCCTTACCTGGAATATTTGTCATAAATATTTTGAATCAATTGCTTGTGCCTTCCTTTTTATTGAAGTGGGAACTACATTTATTGAAGACTGTTCACAAGATCGTATACATTTTTATGATAATGGCTTGTAGTGTTCTACATTTTATTTGGCTAGACTCCCTACCACATCTTAGCACAAATGCTGTCAACGTCTATCATTGTGTCAGAGGCGAATAGAAGCAACTTCCTAGCCTGGCACATTAGAGGGCAAAATAATGGATCAGCTGCTCTCTTTGATGCATAGAACTCTTTTCCAGCCTATAACAATAACATGCATTGCCAAACAAATTTACTGAATTCATTATTTTGATTACATTAGTAGGATAAAGAAAGAAATACCATTTCATTCAATAAACTATATGTTATTAATGAATGACCTGATAGTAATATTTCACATAAATAATGACAAAGCTCATTTGCACTTTATGCACCTATTCAACACCATAGAAAGAACACAAAAAAAAAATAGATCACTTTTAAGATTTGTGGTACACATTATTAACTTGATTTTCTTCATTGGTGTCTTTCTAGGAAGTAAAATAGTCTTCTTTTGAAGATAAAGGCTGATCCAAATATTTGTTTTAAACATCACTGGGACTCAGTGATAGGCAAGAACACATTTCCTGTAATGAGTACAGGATATGAGTTCTTCAGTGACTTTGATCCTGGGGTCTACACACACAGTGCAGTACCCCGTAATGCTCACTTTATGCTAGATACTATATAATGTGTCAGGCTGGCACTATACAAAATGCCTGCTCTAGACAAAAAGACAAAAGGGAAAAATAAAAGAGTTCTAGCAAAACTTGTTTTCAAACCTGAAGGTGTATATAAGTCTGAGAACAGTGATTGTCACCATTGGAACAGCATAAATAAGTACTGATAGAAAGAATATACACTAATTTAAAAAACGCAGTATCTTTGATTGTTCTCCTATTCAGAGACAGATACAGTGATCTTTGAGATGATATATAAAAGAAGCATGGTTATAAAAGTTATAGCACTCTATGCTGGGGGAATGAAGGGGACTGTGGCCTCCATGCAAAAATGTTTGAAAAGTATGACAGTAAATTTCCCAGTTCACCAATTTTCTGGGAGAATTGCAGTTTAGTTTTAATTGTGTTGGGACTCTTAGTTTCAGGTTTCGAATCTATGACAGGTACCACTTTAATATACCATATGAATGACATCGGAACTCTTAGTGACTATCTAATAAATATGGCAGAAATTGTCAAGCACTATGCAGAACTGCACAGGGATGGTGCACATTCTTGGCCATATACCAGAGTCCTGTGCAATTCAGAAAGGGATCTGTGTGCACAACATGAATGATCGCACACCTTGAGGAGTCAGGTGTAGACCTAAAGTGTAGTTCGAAATTCATAAATTTGTGAACTGTTACATTGGGGACTATATTGTGCAGAAAAAAACAGGAATTTGCAGATGTAAAAATGCAGATGTACTTCACAAAACAGTGCAGCCAGGAACCCAAAGTACAGGAACAAGAAATGTACTGCTCAGCAAAGCACAGATAAGCAGCAATATAACCATTACTTGGAATGACAGGTGCAAAAATCCAATCCAGCCAGCCACAACCACATTTTCCCATTTTCCACATGGGGTTACAGTGTCGCTACAACAATGACAATCATCTAGAGCTAAGGTTCACACAGGTAGGTGGCTAGCTCTGTGGCAGTTCTTCTTCCATACCACTCACACACACATATACAGTCACACGTAAGGCCAGTTTAGAGTGCCCAATCCACCTCCTAGGAGTGTGGGAGTAAACTAAAGCTCCCAGTAAAAATGCACATGCACACAGTGAGGATAACTAGATTCCACACGGAAGGCACCCAGCCAAGAATCAAACCAGAGCACCTCTTGCTGTGACGTGATGACACTATCCACTGCACCACTGATCCACCTTGATAAACCACAGAATAAAGGGATGCAAAAGCACATCCTGACACTGAATGTAATGCATTCAGGCTCACAACAACAACCACACCTGAGCTACCTCTAATGCAGGTAGATAGCTGAGTTCCACTAATGGGAAGTACAACCACTGATCCCTTCATTAGCATAAAATGTTAATAATGCATACTAATCAGTCATGGCAACTTTGGCTGAGAGTTTTGTGAATCAAGCCCTACCATGACTTCAGAGCACTATTTATAATTGGTGTGTTGCTGGAAGTAATAAAAACAGTAGATGGTAGAATAATATAACCATGGAATAAATACATGCTCATAGTAGTGGAAAATGAGCACATAGCTTCCACTGTATCATACCAGATGGCCAACATTCATCTGTGGTCTCTTACATTTACAGAATGTCCATGTACTTTTCTTAGTTGTTCATCTAGCAGCTATATGAGTCAGACACTATAATAGTTAGGACTTGCACATTGTTAGCTTGGCTGACATGCCTTTGCATTTACCTTAGAACTGGGTGAGTTCCCTTCTATACCACAATTACTCCACATCAGTACCTTTATACCTACACATGTTTAGTAGCAGATAAGCAAACAATATATGCATCTTTGTACAACATGCACATGACTATGTGCTTGGTTTGAGTCCTATAATAGGTATGTTGTCACCTCTTTGTGTATAGAAGACATCTATAATTAGTGGGGGGCACACATAGGTTATAGCAGAAACTGCCCTTCTTAGGAGTTCTGTTGACAGAGAGGAGACAAAGATTACAGATTTCACAGTTCACAGAACATACATGCATTCCATACAGAGTAGACAAGTAGCATAACTTAAACCTTTGAATCATGCTACTGTCTATATTGTGAGCACTATGCAACTCACACTTACGGTAGAACACTATGCTTACTAAATTCTAAATATAATTAATAATAGTAACAACTGTCAGTAATCTAAATATTGTCAGCTTCTCACATTTATCTTCGTCATGAATTCACTGCCTTAAACAGCTATTCCTTTTATGTTTTCATCATTTAACCCATAAAGCTCACAGCAAACTGTATAACAATGAAAGTGAAGACCAGCTTTGTTTTATTCTGTGAATATTAAAGAAAGGACAACCTCAGAATGACTTTTGAAATGCTCTCAACAAATGATGTGTTTTGTAAAAGCATAAATAAATTATGACCAAAGAAAATTACAGAATGTATATGCATATTTTATCAATAAACTACTGTATACCTAATGAATCTAAAGCAAATTATCCCCTAAAATAATGCATTAGGCATTTGGATATTGATATTACATTGTTCAGCAATAAAGCTGAAAGCTCACCCAGTAACTTTTGCCAAAACACTTGACTGCATAAAATTACATAAACAGAATGAACATTCAAACACCACTTGAAGCCATTCCCTGCATTATGTACAGAAAGAAAATAAATGTCTAACAAGGATATTTAAACAAACAGCACTATCATAAGTGGATTTATGTCAAACCACTTGTCAGAGAATTGTCTGGCAGTATCCAAGTGCAAAAAAAGCTATGAGTTATTCTAGGCATAGTGCAATAATGATGACATTTGAAGTATATGCCTGTCATGTTTGTGATATTTTACAACACCAGACAAGAATTTGTTTTTTTCTGAAGATGCATAGGGACATGTCACGCCATGTCTGACATGTCAGCTACACTGTTTACTTACTAAGACTTAAGCAATGTTCACTAAGCCTATTTCTAAAAGTGGAAATTGCCCCCAGCTACCACTGCCAAGAATTGTCATGTTTAAAAAGTCAGTTGGATCTGGTGGCAACCTGGAATTTTACACTTCCCAAACCCAGACGTTTGATAGAATGTGTATCTGTTTCTAACACCGCATGCTAAGGTAGCACATTACTTTTAAATTATGACATATTGCCAGAAATACTTAGCTGTATATTAATTTATGTTCCCTCTTCTCTACATAAGTCATTCCAAAATTGTATGCATCCATATATATGACATATTTGGTATCCCATGTGATATGTTGTTGAACTAACTCAAAATATACAATATTTAAGTAAAAAAAACATTATTTTGCCTGGTAAGAATATTTGGCATAATTAGGCCTGCTCTGTGGTTTAATGCATACCAGATAACCTATGTACAAATAGCAGCTTAAAAGCAGGAAGGGTTTCATTGAGTTGCTTCTGCTGATAGTTCATCTTGGGGGGTGGAGGGTGATGGTATACTTAGTCAGGGTAATCTGCTGCAGTGGCTGCAACACCAGGAGACATGCACTTGGTAATTATAGTCCTTATGCTCATGGGTGTGTGTGGTGGAGAATGCAAACATAAGAATAGCATATATTACATTGTGTCAGCCACAGGTGAGATTAATGCCAGAAGGAATACCTTCGTTGTTAGCCAGATGCCAGCAAAGGTATAAACACTATTGTGATTGTCTGTATAATGGACTAACCGCCTACTCTCTATCTCATTGGGAAATACACTGGACAGGGGAATGAATGGGCTGAGATGAAGGGGAAAATCTGATGGTCAGCACAGATACTGGTAAAAATGAAGAACATGCAGGATAATCTAACCTTCACAATTTAGATTTGTATATTTTTTAAATAAAGAGACACTTTGTATTACACAAAATAGTATAGTTGAAGGATTTGACTGCCCTCTTTTTAGTTTGTTTGTGTCTTTCGGCTTTTCCCGGTTAGGGGTTACCACAGCGGAACTCCGGTCCGCTAATGATTGGTAGTTGATTTTTACGTGCCGAGTTACCAGCCCTGACACACAACCTTCAACGAAGGTATGCCCATTCACGCATGTCTCCACGCAGAAGACACTTTAGCTGAGAATCGAATCGGACAGTGTCTTACTGTGCGGCGACAATGCTACCGCAGCACCACCACCGCGGCTACCACCCTCTTTCTAGTATTTTATAAAAATCTTCAAAACATTCTTTCAAATTCAGATTCATAGTAAATAATAGTAAATGCTTGTAAATCTTTTTTGTTGCAGTTGCTGCTGCTGTTTTCCTTTTTATTAATAAAACGTCAGCAGTACAACCATGCACCAAATGGTCTAACAATTTCAGTTCTATCATTAATGCATTTTGACTACTGGCCAGTGTGTCTCATCACATTATTGTTAGTAAATCATATTTTAATTATAATATCATTAGTAATGCAAAAAAAAAAAGAAAAAGTGGAAGAGAAGTGAAAACAAAAATGAAAATTGGAAATACTGAAAAAAAAAAAAAAAGATTTCACAAAGCCATAGATTGAAGAGAAAACATTAAAGGAAAGGGTTGTCATTAGTAAATAAGCAGTAGGAAATTTGTAAGAAATTATGGAAATAAGGCAAGAAATACCTGATACAAACAAATAAACACCCAAATGAACAATCCATATGTCATTTGTTCTATCTTCAGTATCTGACAGTTATACAAGCAAAAGTCAACCCACTTGTTCCACGACTGTTTCACAGGAAAACTGTGAAGCAATCCAGACTTTTGTTCTGTTAAAAAGAGGCCATTAGTGGACATAGATGATATTTGATGCTCTGAATATTGTTTCATTGATAAACTGTGTTTTATTTTTTCATACATTCTATCAGTAGAATATCTGGATGCAGCAGTACTAATATCTTAAATATTTTTTTAATAATGTCTCTTGTCTGAATCAACCAGTCTTCGGCCTCCAAAAAAAAAGTCTATCAACAGTGTATTATATTATTTTCCATACTGCCCCAGTATCTACTCTTATATAAAACCCAAAGAGTATAATGAACACACTGAATACTTTTAGACTAGATTGATAAGCCTCTTCAGGTTTTATTATGAATAATCACATTCCATTTAATCAACCCCAAAACATTTAAAACAGGGTTACCAAATCCAAAAACATTCTTTTAAGGGGCAAGCTCACCACGTACCTCTGTATGTGGGATCAAGCCCCCACACTTTCAAGCTTTACATATTATAAATATATTTTCATATAAATACTTCATTAAATTCAGTTGACCTACAAAATTAAAAAAAAATTCACATAACCCTGTGCAATATACCAACTTAGATTTCAATATAATCATAAAATTCATATACCAAATGTTAATAAAACAGTTAAAATACATTACAATACAAATAAAAAAACTTTACGTAAAAAACAGTGTGAGAACACTTTCATTCTTAAAACTTGAACTCATGCCCCCTCTAGTAGACAACCTCTGTAACATAGTAATAGTTAGTTCTTACCACTAACTACTGAAATATCAAACTTCAGTAGCTCAAGTCCGAAGTGTCAAAACTGCACTTGTACAAAAGTGTAGAATGCCCAATGCAGAAATGTCAAATCTGTGGTTTTGGATGCAAGTACGTGATGTGGGATTCCCTGTGTTCGCAATGTGCAGTCTGGTATGTGGATGTAGCTGGAGATTCAGGTAAGTGATGTTTTAGGTAGGGATTTTAGTGTGTGTGGGTGTGTTTGGAGGTTTTTTTTTTTTTTTAATATTTTTATTCATTTCCAAAAACAAGAAAACATGAATGCAAGTTATTTATGACAATGAAGTATTTACAAATTATTTAAAAAGGTAGGCTAAAACCTCTAAACAGATATCAAACATTAAAACCAAAATAAAGTATTTACAAGGGTGTCTATTGTTGACATATAATTGACTTTCTATACAATTGTTTCCTGATTATAATCTGCTGCAGTCATTATTCTCCAGTATTTCAGTTACTTTTTGCCATGCTACGTATAATGATGTAGTTCTTTCAGTTCTTCCTTTAATAGTGTTCATTTCCAATTGCAATACTGCTGACACCATATTCATGAATTGCTTAAAAGTTGGAGAAGCTTTGGATTTCCAGTTTGATGTAATGTTCTTCCTTGCAATAGCTAGGAGAGTCCATAAGATTACATATTTTGTTCTTGGCACACAGTCTGGTACAGGTGCATTAAACAAAATAATAGATTTGGAAATCTGGAATTTATCACTGAATACCATTTGCAGAAATTTTTTTTTATTTTATCCCAATATGGCTTAATCAAATGGCATTCGTAGAACATATGTTGCCAGTCTGCTTTTATTGATAAATCACATCTCCAGCAGCCAATATTTTTCTTAAACATAAGTTCCATTTTATGAGGGGTTACATAAGATCTGTGTATGAATTGCCATGTAAAAAGTCTCCAATGTAATGAAAGTGATGTCTGCTTTGGAGAGAGTAGAATTAGTTTTTTATCTCTGTCATTTAGCACATGTCCATTAACTGATCTATAATAATTCCATATTTTGTCATTATTATGCATTTTTATTTTTTTGTTTGTTTTATAAATAGATGATAAGTATCCCTTTCCAGTAATGGGTTGATTCGTTAGTAATATTATATGTTCTATAAGGTTAGGAACATTTTGTCTTATTGATGGTTGCATTGTTTCTTGTTTGCTTAATATATACTGTCTTAATTCTTGTACATGCAACCACGAACTATCTTCCATATTTAATTTCTGTTTAATCTGGTCTATTGTCAGAGGTTTTCCAGAGTTTAGCAATTGATGCCAATATATTAATCCCTTTTCTTTAAGCATGTTGACTACTTCCATATTAAATGTTATTATATTACCTTGTGTGTACGCTACTGGATATAAAAGAAATAACCATGCTTTAATATCAGGATTGCTATTAATAAGATTTTGGAAAATTTTTAATGTATAAGTAATGTATTTGGAACTTATATTTTTATTCTTATGTATCATCATATATTCCTTCATCAGCCATAGAAAATTGTTTGGTATGAAATCTGTATAATTATTTGCTACTACAAATCCTGATTTTAACCAGATTCTCTCATGAACTAGCTTCCATTTTGATGTATATTTTGTATTTAGCCATAATGATATTGTTTTAATAATGGATGAATGCAAATATATTTCTATGTCTGGTAAACCTATGCCACCTATATCCCAATCATCTAGATGATACTTCATAGCTATCCTTGGTTTTTGGATACCATAGGAATCTTACCATTAAATCATTTAATTGTTTTAGGTGCGATTTAGCTGGTGGCAAAGAACAAGCTTGTATGACATAAAGAATTTTTGGAAATATGATCATTTTAATTATATAAAGCCTTTCTTCCATTGAAAAGAAGAATTTATTCCATCTTTGTATTAGATTTTTAATATTATTTAAGGTCTCTTTATAATTTATTTCAATTGTAGTATCTAGGTTGTTAGTTATTATAATTCCCAAGTATTTAATTATATTATCGGTAGAGATATATTTATGGTATTTTTTATTTCGATCTTTTTTATTAGTATTTATAAACAATACATTTGTTTTGTTCTCATTAAATTTAAGACTTGAAAAGTTTTGAAAGTTTTGAATTGAGTCCCATAATGCTTTTAAACTGCTATTATTATTTTTTAAGGTAATTAAAATATCATCAGCAAAAAGCTGAATTTTAAGCTCTAGGCTGTTGTCTAGTTGTATTCCTTCAATATTTTTATCCATACGTATATTATTTGCTAATGGTTCAATGGCTAGCGCAAACAATAACGGAGAAAGAGGGCAGCCTTGTTTTGTGCCCTTAGTTATTTTAATAGATTTAAACAGACAAGATCCCAGTTTTATATAAGCCAATTATTTTTCATATAATGATTTTATTAACAAAGTGAAGTTGTTTGAGAAGCCATATTCTTCTAAAACTAACCACAGATAATCCCAGATCACTGAATCAAATGCGCTATTTATGTCTAAGCTAATAACATTCATTTTGTTTTTTGTGACATTTATATAATCAATTAAGGAAAGAATTATTTTAATGCTGTCATAAGTGTTCCTATCTTTTATAAAATCTGTTTGATCCTCCTCTATCAAAAGTGGTAGTAATTGTTTTATTCGAGCAGCATGTATTGCCATAAAAATTTTATAATCTATATTAAGAAGTGAAATGGGTCTGTATGATGAACATTCACTGGGATCTTTATTTTGTTTCAGAATTGGTAATATTAATGTGTACTTCCAAGAAGGAGGAATGTCTTTACCATTTTTAACTGATGTAAAGACATTCAATAACAACAGCAAAGCCTCATTTCTGGGGTGATATTATCTATACCTGGAGCTTTGTTTAATTTTAGCTTATTTACTTCAGCTTTAAGTTCTGTCATTGTTATTTGTTTATCTATTAGTTGTACCTGCTTCTCTAATAACCTAACTTTAACATTGTTTTTGAGAAAAGCTTTTAATACTGAATGTGTTTCTGTTTTCTCATTTTGATTATTAAGTTTATGAAAAAATAGCCTAAAAGCTTCTAGTGTTCCTTCTAAATCAGATACTTTCTTTTTGGTTTCTATATTATGTATTTCCTTGATTTGATTTGTTTTAATAATATTTTTAGTCCTATTTGCTATTCTTCGTTGGTTTTTAGGGTTCATCGAATAGTAACATAGTTTAATTTTTTCTGAGTTGGTCGTTGTTTTGTGGTGTAGCGTCTCTGAGTATTTTTTATTAGTATCTTCTAGTTCTTTTATTAAGTTGGTGTTTCCATTTTGAATATCAAGCTTTAAATTATCTACTTTTGACTGTAATTCCATTAATTCCTTATTCCACTGTTTTTGTTTATTTTTATACCATCCCACCGCTCTTCCATATAGGTATGCTTTCAATGCATCCCATATATATATTTCAGATACATCTTTTGTAAGATTGATATCTAGGAATGTTTGTGTCTCTTTAATATAAAATTCCTTAAAATCTTTGAGATTTGTTATGTAAGATGGTATTCTTGTTACTGATATCCTTCTCTTGAAACATAAGTC